>NW_019028994.1:600000-818200 GCF_002105155.1 Lobosporangium transversale
AAATAATGGTCCTACCTAATTCCTGGTACATGTAACATCTCCCATGTCACAATTGTCATCGCCCATCAGTCCAAATTTTTTTTTTCTTATTCTTCTATAGCTCAATTACTCGTGACAAAGGGCGAATAAATAAAAGATAAAAATAAAAAATAAAAATGTGCACCTTAAACGTCTCAAGGTGCATTCTTTTTTTTTTTATTTTATTTTTTTTATTATACCTTTTGCTTGCTTGCTTGCCTCATTGCTTGCTTCATTGCTTGAACGCCCTCTTTTTTTTTTTTTTTTTTTTTTTTTTTCTCGTCCGTTGTTAAAATATGTTACATGTTTTTTTTTTTTTTTTTATCGCTCAAAAAGCTCACATACAGCCAGCCATCAGCTAACAGCATCAGCAGGAGTCAGAAGGAGTAAAGAGGGAGCATAAAGCTTTTATAACTGGTTGCAAAAATAATGCCGCACCAGAGAAATAGTATCACATTGCCATAAGACCAATGGTCGCGCTTCAACATTGCTTTTAGAAAAAAGAGAAAAATAAGAAAACATAAAATAAATATAAAATAAATATAAAACAAAAACAAAAACAATGATCGAATGGGCTTGTCCTTTTGATATGATTGAACAAGAAACATTATAATGTTGGATCAAGAAATTGAATGCTTTTTACAAAAGAGTAAAAAGAAAAAGGACTAAAAAAAGGGAGCTCTTTTCCCTATTGTTCACTCTCTTCTGCACCTTTACCAGTACATGAATCTGCATAGTCTGGACAGCCGTTGATTGGCTCGCTACAGTTCCATCATTACCCCCATTTACACCTACAAACTAACTCACAAGACCCCACCCGTTTTTTTTTTTTTTTTTATCTTTTTTATGCCTTCGCCTCTATGCCTTTGACTTTAGAGCTTTGCCTATTGGCTTTGACTTTTTTTTTTTTTTTTTTTTTTTTTTTTTTGGTTTTCCTTTTGCCACCTTTTGTTCAAAAAAAAAAAAAAAAAAAAAAAAAAAAAGAAATGAACACGCGATAAGGAATGACATGTATGCGTTGATTTGCATTGGAAAAGCGAGATTTGCGAGCATACATTACGGTCATGAGTGGACCATGGAGCAAAGTCTAGTACCTTGTTTTCCCACTGATTAGAAATTTATTCATGCTTTATTACTATTGTCTCAAAAACAATAACCGAGCAAAGGATCAAAGAGTTTTGTGGAGGCAAAGAGGATAGGGGAGGGTGGTTGTTACATGTTTTGTTCTGCATATTTGCCAAGCGGATAGTGAATGAGTAAGAGATAGAGGGATGACGATCACCTACCTCAAAAACGAGATGGAACAAACACTCCTTTCTTCATTCTCAGCAGGATGATCAATCTACAATATATGCAATATATACAATATATATATTCGTGTTGTTTGTGTTGTATGTGTATATGTTGTGTTTATGCAAGTAACCAAAACCACGACCTCTAAGGCTGTAACCGCTCGACTGTCTGTCTCACTGGGCATCTTGTTGATGTGCCGTTACGGACGTATGGTTGTGATAATTCATGTTCGATGGCAACTTTCTTTTTCTTCTTCCTTCTGATAATCAGACCAATCTATTTAGGTTTTGTCTCTACCTCATCTTGATAGAACAGTTGATTGCTGACCAATCCGTTCACCTTTGAACCTCCGCTCCTCGTCATCCTCCATCGTCGCTCTTCAAAGTTTCTTTCTTTTTTACTTGCATGTCTATACTTTACTTGTCTCTTCCCGCGCCTTTTTCTTTCTTTCCCAGTCTCCAAAAGATATATATATATATATTTTTTGGCGCGTAATTATTTTCTATGGCATAATATATATTTTATTTTATTTTTTTTTTTAGTTGGTTATGGGAGGATGATGTATTCGTTGCTTATGTGGTTTGTTCCCGTCGACATGCAGGTCCTAATTAACGTTGAACTATTTGGTTGGAAGCACTAATGAGGAGAATTTTCTATTTCTGCAAAAAAAAAAAAAAAAATTCTTTTTTGCTATAGCGTTTATTGTTTGCGACTTGTTGTGATTCTTCTTCCTTTTTCTTGTCTTTCTCTCTCTCTCTTTTCGTTCGTTTGTCAAAGAGGTGGCCCCGTCGCGATTTGCATTATCGTTCATTTAAGAACTTTGGTTCTCTGTTCAACTAACCTGACTGATTTTCTAAAGTCTTTTTAGGAACGCATTTTTTTTTTTATTTTTATTTTTATTATTTTTATTAAAATTAATTATCTCCGAATGGGATTTTCTTTCCTCTTTTTTTTTTTTTCCTTTTTCCTTTCTTTGTTGTCTTTGCCACTTTGCCTCTATCATTGATCTCTTTATCACTTTATCTCTTTGTGGACAGAGAAAGAACAGCGTAGAAGTGACATGGAAGATATAGTCAACCTAGAGACTTGTAATATGATACATGTCCATGTCTATAGGCTAGAATAAAAAAAAAAAGAAATAAAAAAGAAAGTAAAGTAAAAAGCAAAAATAAAAATTAAAATAAAAAGCGGAAATAAATAAATCGGGTGTACTGTACATGTACTGTAGCACTGAATTGACTGAATAGGAAACATCTCCTGTGCAACGATGGGTGAAACCTCCGGTTATGTCAATTGCTCAGAAAAAAGGGACCAACGGATATTTACTTGACATCGCACATTAGAGCAGACCGTTTGGGTACGGTACTTTGCTCTTGCCATTTGCTCCGAGAGGGAGATTGAAAATAAAACAAAAGATGGAAGGGATATCTATACTATTCAATTCATTCGATACTATAGGCACAGCATGCCTTTTTTTTTTTTTTTTTTTAAACTATTTAGGCTAATCATTCTTTATTATACACATGGTGCTTTGAGTAACAAAGGTATGCATATAGTCATTCAATCCTATTATATATATACGATATTATATGTATATAAAAAAAAGATATGCAATTCAATCAGACCCTGTTGTGCAGGCATTGTCAAGGGGAAGGAGTAAAATAAAGCATTTTGCACATAAAAATATCTTTGTTTTCAATCCTTTCTACACCAAATAACAATAACAATAACAATAGCGATAACAACAATAATGCAGTAGCAGTGTCCAACAACAATAAAGAGGATAAAAACGATGGCAACGACCGAAATAAAATAGAGAAGAGAAACGTAAATAGAATGGAAATAAAGTAAAAAGTAAAAAACAAAAAAATGGCGCCAAAGAAGTGATTATCGGTTGGGATTGGATTGGGTTGGATTGGATTGATAGGGCATTTGAATGGATAAACAAGAATATATATCCGTCTATGTACACAATACAATCAAATCAATTGGCCCCAACTCAACTCTAAAAAACTCTCTTTGCGCAGAGAAAGAGCAAGGAAAGAAAAGAAAAGAAAAGAAAGAGAGGAAGAAGAAAAGAAAAAGAAAAAGAAAAAGAAAAAGAAATAAGGAATGAATAAGAAAAAGACATTCAATCCGCTTTTCTTTATTTCTTTCTTTATTCCATTTACTTTAATGCATCCACAGTCAGAACAATTGACCTTAACTGTGTGTTCCTGTGCCTGATGTCTGTTACCCTCTGTGAATTCGTTTTTATTTCTTTATCTTAGTCTATTGTTCCTGGCCTATCCTTCTCTTGTCCCCGGTATATAAACCATCTCACTTCCCCCCTCACTTTCTTACAAAAACATAAAACCTACTCTTCTCTCTTAGAAGCTCTTTCATCAGTCTCTTCCTCTGTCCTCCGTCTCCTCTCTTTCATTCCTTTCTCCTCTCCATTCGATATACCCCTCTCCCCCTTGGGACAACAGGCGAACATCATCCCTCCTCCTTTATCTTTTACTGTTGCACCTTTCAAATCATATCCCCCTTTTTTTTTTTTTTTTTATCCAAATACCGAGCACAAGGTAATATTCCCTTCCTTCCTTCCTTCCTTCCTTCGATTCCTCTTTTCTTCATCTGCTCAGGCTTGCACAACCGTCCGATTCTCCAGCGCAAAATACCCTTTTTCATTCTTCATCCCTTTACTTTCATGCTCTCCAAATCCTTATGCAGCATCGTATAACGTGGTGTATACAACCACATTTGATATGCACATCATCTGTTGCATCGGTCCTAACTTGCCAAACCACACCACCCAACATCTTCATAAAAATGCCTTCATCCCCCCCCCCCTCCCCTTTTTCTCTCTTTCCAATCTAACTAACATCTAAATTGTCTTTGTGTTTACGTTTGTGTCCAATAGAAGGCTGTTCTTCCCCTGCATAACTCCCTACTCCTCCATTCCTCGTTTGAAACTACACGAACCATTTTCATTTCGTTCCTTTTTTCACCCCTCTGTTTATCTATCCTATCCCTATTCCCTATCCTTTCCTTTTCCCTCTTTTTTATTTACTTTTTTTCGCCCCTTGTGGCTTTAGTTTTTCAAAATTAATCCCTTGAACCCCCTGCCCAAGATGGATATTCTCGAACTGATCCATGCTGCCGAGGGCCACCATCATGATTCGAGACCCTTCATCTGTGAATGGATGCATTGCGGCAAAGCATTTTCTCGTCGCTCAGACTTGGCACGTCATGGACGCATTCACACTAACGAACGGTAAGTTATTAGTTTTCAAACCAAACTTATTTTTCGAGGAAAAAATATGCATGACCATGTTGGAAAGAGAAGAGAAAAAAAAAAAGCGCGGCGATTTTTTTTTGTCATCCTATGCTGACCATGTGGCCCAACAAACTAAAAAAGAAAATTGTGGTTGCAGTTGCACAAATGTTTTTTTTTTTTTTTTTTTTTTTTTTATTCAAATGCATACATGTACAATGTTATTCTAATCTGTTTGTGTATCGACCAACTTATTTCCATAGACCCTTCGTCTGCCTTGAGCCTGGTTGCACAAAATCGTTTATCCAGCGCTCTGCTCTGACTGTGCATCAGCGCACACATACTGGCGAGAGACCCCACATCTGTGAATATCCAGAGTGCCAAAAGAGATTCAGCGACAGCAGTTCCTTGGCACGCCATCGTCGTATCCATACAGGAAAGCGACCCTACAAGTGTGTTATCGATGGTTGTGGCAAGAGGTAAGCATACATAAAATTTAATTTTGATCTATTTAATATTACATTACTCTCAATACAATAATATATATCCTTACTAAATCTTCCTTTTTGTTTAATTTGCTTACTTCACTCAGCTTCTGCCGAAAGACTACACTTACAAAACACCATCGCAAGGAGCATGTCATCATGCGTCGTCCCACTGTCTGGCGCACTGTGACTGGTGAGGTCGTCCCCATGTATCATCCCGAGATTGACTACCATCCTCAGACACATGCAAACTCTCATGCTCACGCCCAAGCCCAAGCCCAAGCCCAAGCCCAAGCCCAAGCCCACGCTCATGCTCATGCTCAGGCTCATGCCCATGCTCATGCTGCTCAAATCCATCATCAACCTCTTCAGATCCAGCTGCCACCTTCATACGGTGCTACTCATCCAGGTGTGATCACACCTCTTCAGACCCCAACTCATGAGCCCCTGTCACCTGTCTCGGCATCCTCTCCCATGTCTCCTATGACGCCTTTGACCCCTATGGCTCCTCCTCCTGCCTTAAGTGCCATGGATCTGATCCATATTGATGAGTCTAACCTTCCTCCCCCTCTTCGTCGTCATTCATACCATTCGCGTCCATACTCTCATGTACACCATCAGCAGCAGCAACAACAACAACAGCAACAGCAACATCAACAGCAACATCAAGCTGCCCAAATGTTTGGATGCGATCCAACATATCCATCAGCAGTTACATTCATGGGTCAGCTATCCCCTGGTTCAGAGATGGCAAAACCTGTACCAATGTCCATGTCAACCATGTCGATTGAGTATGCACGTGCTGCCGCTGCTGCTGCTCCATCTTTTGCTACACAGGCGATCTATCCACAGGTCTACTAAAGCAAAGAAGCAAAAGCAAAAACAAAAGCAAAAGCAAAAAAAAAAAAAGACTTTATATTATATCTTGCATTTATTATACCCTTTTTCCTTTCAGAAAACATGGCTTTTGGAATCTTTGAACTGTTCCTCCGTTAAGCATGTGTTTTGATTCTTTCTTTTTAATATCCTTTCTTTCTTTACCCATTGATGATCTTTATCCTTCATTAAGGAAAGAAGAAAGAAGAAAGTGAAGAAAGTCTTTTTTTTTTTTTTTTTTATTTTTTTTCCTTTATTGCTATCTTTTTTATCCTTTTTATATAATTTTTCTAATCTTTGGCATTCCATTATTTTTGGTCTATATCTATTACTTTATTATTATTATTATTATATCTTTTCTTTTTTCTTTTTTTCTTTTTTTATGAGGAAAAAAAAAAAAAAAAAAAAAAAAACTATCCTTTTTATTCCTCACTGTACAGATTTTTTATTTATTTATTTATTTATTTTATCTCATCCTTCTACTTCAATTTTAGTTGTAGTTTAATATTGTTTTCTCTTTTGATATTTGCTATTTCAGTTTGTATCATCTATTCTCTCTCTATTCTATTCTCAATAAATAAATTATTTGCTTAAAAAAAAAAAGAGTGCACGTGAGATATATTTAAATGAACATGCATTTACATAAGAAAAAAAAAAAACATTACCACTTTTGCCCTTGAGAAGAATTAAAAAAAAAAAAAAAAAAAAAAAAAAAAAAAAGTGACAGGGCTGAGCACGCGTAACTGTTTGCAAGAAAATAAAGTGAAACTAGAGAGACATTAAAAAGAAGGTGCCCTTGAAGTTGAGGTTGAAGTCGAAGGATATCTCTTAAGGGGGAAACAAAGCGAAGTGAACCCGCATTTTATAATGCTCACTTGTATGCATGCATGCATGCTTACTTTCTTTCTTCTCTCTTTTCTTTCTCATAACTTCGCCGCATACAACGTCACACAACCCCCCCCCCCCCCCCCAGCTGATTTTTCTTAAAAAAACTCGAATTCTTGAGTAAGGGACATGCCTCCACCACCTCCTTGGAACTTACAAAAGACGTTCACTCACTTATGAAGCTCACTACTAACACACGCTTTCAAACAAAAACCACATTTTCTTTGAAATGAATAGATTATAATCAAATAGAAATAGAAATAAAAATAAAAAGGGCGAACAATAGTCCATGTTTGGCAATACAGATACTCCACCACGAAGTGTACTCTTGCCAGCACAAGCCCTGAAACTCTTTGATTTCTACATAAAGGGCGCTCGCACTATAGACGACAATAGCAGCGACATAGTGATGGAGCTATGTCTCGATGCTGACTCTGTGCTGTCTCGAATCCACAAACCCATGAGAAAGTCACTCGCCTCAATATCTTCAACCTCTTCAGCTTCCAATGAAGACCTAATGTTATGCAAAGGCATAGCCTCGGCCTACCATGAGCTTTCCCGTTTATTTGAACAGCTAGGTCACTCAGATGTCGCTCAAAGCCGTGGCAAGAAAGCTGAAAAATGGGGATATATCCAAGAGAGCAGCAGCAATGATAGCAATAACAGCAACAACAACAGCAACAAACAAGAAAACAGCGGACCTATCAGCAGCAAGTTAATTAGAACGGTTAAAACAGTGCAGGCCATTGCAACTATTTCAAAGGATGTTTTTAACCATGATGAACCTCCAACAGCCATCAGGTACAGCTTACCAGATGCTGGTTCTCACTTGAATGACATCCACCAGCTCGTGTACTGTCTCAGTTTGCTTTCTAATGCTTATGTACCAACAAATGATCTTGATGACCGTGAAAAGGAGTGGTGCCAGAGTGTGTTGAACGATCAAGATGAATATGATCGACTACGAAAGCTGGTATCGGATGTGATCGAGATGTTCATTAGTGACCAAATCAAGGTCGAAGCCACTGTCATGGAGGCTGCAACCCTGGCTCCGGTCCTCGATCAGGCTCAGTTTAGGACACTACTCATGGCTTTGGTCAACGGAATCAGCCAGAACATCACGTTGGAGACTCATTTGCTTGAAGGATTGGCCCAATTGATGCAGCATGCTCCTCCTGGATATCTCGATTCGGATGACCTTGTCTCAATCCTCAACACTCTTAGCTCCCGCTTACAAAGCACTCATAGACAATCTTCCGACCATCTCTATCGTCTGTCCACTACAGTCTCACATGTTCTCGATGCCATGGTCAACAACCAAGTCAAAGGTTTAAAGCGAGAACAACTCCATGGACCACTTTCAGCATTCCTTCAGGAACTGAAAGCCAGCTCAGATCCTCAACTAGTCTACCAAGCCGCTTATGCCTTCCAAGCCTTGCAATATATACCTGACGACGAATCAACAGTACAAGCCATGCTTCGACGGACATCAACAGTGCTTCGAGGAGTGTTTGGAGTAGTGAGTGCTGTTAAAGGCTTAGATCTGAATGCCTTCATGGATGAGATAAGCAACATTCAGGAAGGGCTTTCTTCTGTAACAGGTACCATTGATATGAGTCTGAATGTATATACCAGTGTAACCTCACTATATGAGAGTGGATCGACATTCAGACAGTGTATGGAAGAAGGACTTAGCTTCAGTCACAAGTCAGCATGGTACCCAGCATTGCGTGGAGCTGATGAGCTAATCCAAAGAGGCGAGTTCACCAAGTTCAAGGATCTTGTGTGTGAATCATCTTGTCGAAATGATGCAGCATTCCAATGGGGACTATGTCAGAGGCTGGGACAGATTGCAGCTGATACACAATGGACCATTGAAACTCGAAAGGATGCCATCACACTCCTAGGAGAGATGTACAAGAATGACCAAGAGTGGGGTAATCATTCACATATCAAGCAGTGGATCATAAGTATCCTTAGAGAGCTATCCTCATTACCGCCAGATGGTCTACAAGGTGCATATTTTTTATCTTTTTCTGTGGATATGCTTGGATGTTGGCGATTCTCAGTGTATGATGATTTATCTACTCACTCTATACTCATACTATTATTCTTTCTCTTTTCAGCTGCAGACACTCTCTTGGATGGTCTAGTGGAATATGGAGACACCAAGAAACAAGAGCTATATAGGAAGTGTCTTCAAGAGCCAATGGCTCAGCATCCCTTCATCATCACACATCCTTCACCTACATCTTCACGCTTGCTTGACCGTGCACAAAATAGGCCCAATGTTGAGGACAGTCTACGGCAACTAAAGAGACAGCGGATGGAGGTTGGAAACAACCAAGGATTCTACATCCAACAGTATGCCAAAGCAAATCCTCAAGCAAGCGATGACAAGCTGTTCTTGCTGATGGATAAGGTGAAAGAGTTCTTGGATAGCGACCAGAAAGTGCTACTTGTCCAAGGTGATTCAGGAGCAGGCAAGTCTACATTCAATCGCACTCTGGAACGCACACTCTGGGAGACATATCAAAATAGACACGGTCGGATTCCACTGTTTATCAATCTCCCAGCCATCGACAAGCCAGAGAAGGATCTTGTAGCAAAGCAGCTGCGACACTACGATTTTACAGACTCACAGATCAAGGAGTTGAAGAAGAGTCGATCATTCATCCTGATCTGTGATGGATATGATGAGAGCATGCAGACCAGCAACCTCTATGTCGTCAACCAGCTGAATAAGTCTGGAGAGTGGAGAGCTCAAATGGTGATTAGCTGCCGCAGCGAATACCTTGGATTAGACTATCGAGATCGCTTCCAACCTATGGACCGCAATCATCAAGCAGATGATGGATTGTTTGAAGAGGCTGTGATCATGCCATTCTCTGAGACTCAGATCGATGACTATATCGAACAATATGTCGATGCCATGGATCCACTGTGGCATGCGGAGGACTACCGGCGTGCATTCAAACAGGTCCCTAGTCTACAAGATCTTGTGAAGAACCCATTCATGCTATCGATGTCACTAGAAGTACTCCCACGAATGGTGGATCCAGATCAAGGAATCTCCAACACCAAGATCAAACGCGTCACACTGTATGACCAGTTCGTTGAGCAGTGGCTCGAGCGAGGCAAGAAGCGACTAAGCGATGTATTAGGACTGGAAGACAGAAGGATGTATCACAAGCTATTAGATGAAGGGTTTGCACAGAATGGGATCAGATATCTTACCGAGCTAGCCACAGCAATCTACAAGCATCAAGATGGCAACCCAGTAGTGGACTACTCACCATCCAAGGACAAGGATACATGGAAAGAAGCGTACTTCAGCAAAGAGAATGAAAGGAAGCTTCTACGCGAGGCTTCACCACTTACTCGTACAGGCAACCAGCACCGGTTTATGCATCGGTCACTCCTAGAGTACAGTTTGGTACGAGCGATGTTTGAGCCTCAGAAAGCAATGAGTACTTCTGCAATCGATGAAGTAGCAAGGCCGGCAACAGCAGCTTCTCGTCGGCAGAGCATTAGTTCAGTGTTTAGCTTCGAAGGCATGGACACCAAGGGGGACGAGCAGGGAGTGGAAGTGGCGGAGATTGATGAGACGTCACCATTAGTATGGAGAAGCTTCGTAAGTGAACCATCTGTCCTTCAGTTCTTAGAGGACCGTGCCCGTCTCGAACCGGTGTTCAAACAGCAGTTGTACACATATGTGGAGCTCTCGAAGAGCGATAGCAAGTGGCGGATAGCAGCAGCCAATGCGATGACAATCTTGATCCGAGCAGGCGAGTCATTTATCGAAGCAGACTTGCGAGGCATCCAGATCCCAGGAGCAGACCTCAGCCATGGTATATTTGAGTATGCTCAGCTACAAGGAGCAGATCTGAGGAAGGTCAACTTACAGAAGTGTTGGCTTCGTGAAGCAGACTTAAGCGGAGCAAAGATGGCAGGAGTACAGTTTGGGGAATGGCCCCTTCTCGAAGTTGATGGCATGACATTGCAAGGGTCATACTCGCCTGATGGCAAGACACTCGCTGCTGTTATCCAAAATGACTCATATGAATGCTCAATTGCTATCTATGATACATCAACATGGAGGATAATTTCGACTCTGGAGGGCTATGAGATTGGTAGGGAGCTTATATACTCACCAAGCAGTCGATATATCGCCAACTGGTGTTATACCGAACCTGCAATTTTAATTTGGGATACAACCTCAGGAGCATTGATTCACCGATTGGAGGGCCATACAAAACGAGTAAACTGTGTAGTGTACTCGCCAAGCGGAAACGATCTTGCCTCAGCTAGCGATGATGGGTCAGTGCGAGTGTGGGACGCCCAAGCAGGGGTGCTCAAATACAGCTTAGAGGGCCATACAGCCCACGTGAGGAGTGTTGCATACTCTCCTGATGGACTCCAGATTGCAAGTGGCAGCTTTGACAGGACAGTACGGTTGTGGGATGCGATATTAGGGCAGCAGCTAATGCAGATGAACCATGAGCATAGGATTGAGCAAATTGTGTATTCACCTAATGGCCAGGAAATTATATCTTGCAGGTATCCCTGCGGTTTCCCGTATGTGTGGGATGTTGGGTCTGGTCAAAAAAAGTACGAGTTAGAGTATAGCAATGAACCCGGTGCCATTCAGTATTCTCCTAATGGAAAGCTCGTTGCTTCATTCTCCTCGAATATAGTATACCAATGGGATGTGCAAACAAGAAAGCTCACCCATACTCTTGCAGAGCATCCTGATCGTATCATAGACCTAAAATACTCACCAAATGGAGAACAGATAGCCACTTGCAGTCTTGCAAAGACAGTACAGGTTTGGAGCACGAGATCAGGGCAACTCATGAATACTTTTTATGGCCACTCTGGCTTTATACGTCGTATGGCTTACTCACCAAACAGCCATCAACTTGCATCCTTCAGCGATGATAAGACAATACGGTTTTGGGATACTCGATTGCAGCAACCAAATCATGACTCACATGGCCATTTAGCGCCGATCTATGGTGTTAGAAGCTCACCGGATGGGCAGCAGATAGCTTCGCGTAGTTATGATAAAACAGTGCGTATGTGGGATGCAAGAACAGGACAGTCCACCCATGTTTTACAAAGCATCGATGGATCCATAAAAGGCATCAAGTATTCTCCTGATGGTCAGTTACTAGCTTCTTACCATGGTTCTTCACGTGTCTACCTTTGGAATGCTCGAACAGGCCAAGTCGCCCATACCTTGGAACTGCAGGACAGACAAGACGATTGGATCTGCACCTTTGATTTCTCACCTATTGATCACCAAATTACCTTTGGTCATCGCCGTGGAGATGTGACTATATGGAACACACAAACAGGAGAGCTCATCTACACTCTACAGGGCCGCATTAAAGCTGTAAGGTGTGTGGTGTTTTCACCTGATGGCCATCATCTTGCTTCGTATGATGAAGATGGCGCTCTTAGAGTCTGGAAAGTTTATTCAGGTGACCTTTGTTATGAAGTAAAGGCTGGAGAAAGGACGGGCAAATCTATCAAATACACACCTGATGGCCGAAAAATAGTGGTTGATTGCAGCTATGCCTTTCGTGAGGTGCAAGTACGGAACGCAGGAACGGGTGAGCTTTGCTATATAATACCTGAGTATTTTACAAGGGTAGGACCAATTTCACCATGTAGTCAAAGGATGGCTGGTCTGTGTGACAATGGACAAATTAATGTGGTGGATATGCAAACGGGAGCTGTTTTGTATATGCTTGAAGGGCACACCAAGGAGATCACAGAGATGGCTTATTCGTCTGATGGAAAGTACCTTGCCTCAAGCAGTCATGATAGAACAGTGCGAGTGTGGGATGCAGAGACAGGCGAGTGCTTGATAGTAATCCCATCTGAAGGCGGGCTTGTTAGAGCGCTTGTATGGAATACTTTTGAAGGAGGTTGCTTCCTAGTCACAGGATCTGAGGATGCCTCTGTTCGTATGTGGCAGATTGCGAAGGAGGGCAATCAGTATCAGTATCGCCTGAAATGGTGCACTAAACAGACAGTTCTCAATGCTAGCAACATGTGTATTCAAGATGTAATTGGATTGAGCGCAGCCAACAGGAAGCTTCTGATGCAACGAGGAGCAATAAAAGAGCAATCCCATCCGTTGGTCGTATGTGAGGCACGCAAACAGATTGTGGCAGCATCACCAATGGCACACAAGTCCAAAGCAGCCTCAAGTCAAGCTGATGATTTTCAAGCCCTATCAGTAGAGACATCCCTGGAGACAGAGGATCTGAGAGGGGGAGCACTGCAGGCAACAGTTGCAGCAGCAGGTCAATCGATCAATGACTACCGATTCAAATACAGCATGTGCAGTGAATGTAGATTTGCACATGTTATTTCATGTAGACCTCGCGACCAAGGAGAGCAGTAAACAGCATGCTATTGGGAGTAAAGAATAAAGTGAAGAGCTATTTGAAGACTGATCAGCTTAAAATGAGAATGATGTACATTCGTCTTTTACTTGACCAGTCTGACACGACAAATGTGCTTTTATCTTCAGTTCTTTCATGCAGATGTGTGTCTTATCCACATGTACATGTACCTAGTTGAGCTGACTGCTGTGCTCTGTGCTCTGAATCAACGGAGATATCACTGAGAACTCGAAATCTGTACTGTCGTTGTCTTGTGTCTGTACGCAAGCAATATCCACGATCAAGAACAAACGTCTACGAGTAATTGCATCAAACATTGGGTGCCATCAAAACAACCGTTCTTTCTATTTGTCGTATAAAATGAAGGCACCGCTTTACTTGGGATCATCCAATCGTTTTGAGTAACAAAGAGTATTGGAGAGCGTTGTCCTTTCTCGTCTAGGGGATAGTTTCTTAATACCAGGTAATGTACGTCTTGGATACATACAATTCATGTTGATCTCTTATGAAGTGCCTCTCACATCCTACCAACCAACTATCAGTGGTTTTGAAGTCAATAGCAAGACAAGTTCACACCATTTTATCAATGAGCCTGAACACGATGTAGACACAAACCAAGGGGAATAACTCTATTCTTTTGACCAGTTAATTGGCAATGTTTTTTGTGTACAACAAGTGAATCAAGAGAGGCAAAGAAAATGCTTGCAAAATAGCTATGGTTTTTATTGGCACTGTTGTAGAAATCTACCCAAAACTTCGCCTCTATTTGCCACGACAAAATTCCTATTGATTCCACGAATCCATCCCTGGACATTTTTTTGCACCAATCTTGAGAATACCATCATTGATATACCTTCTTATTTTCCTACTCTTTCCTCCTCTTCAAAAACCCTTACGATGTTTCTCACAGTGGAATATGAGAAGCCAAAACGACGAGCAGTCATTGCAGGAGTCAATCCTCCATCAAAAATGGATCTGATAATTTTTTGACGAAGACCGGAATCAATGCATTGATAGCTTTTGAATGTGGCATGGTGTAGTGCTGAATGTTAAAAAAAAAAAAAAAAAAAAAGAGTGCACGCGAAATTTATTTTAATGAATATGCACATTTAGATAAAAAAAAAAAAAAAAAAAAAAAAAAATATCACCAAAACTCATCTGTAGAGGCAGCCTTAGAGGCAATGGTTATGAAATAGGAAATATCATAGACAACAGCACCTGCAACAAGCAGGTCGATCAAAAGCTGCCAGTTTAAATACAGTGAGATGCAGCAAATGTAATTATGTACAGTCACATGAAAAAATTATACGGCAAAATAAATTTAGAAAATAATTGACGCGAAGATAGCATCCTCTCTCTTTCTTTTTCTCATTTTTCACAACAATAACAACTTGAAAAAACCACCATGCCTTTAAATTTGGATATCGAGGATAAAGCTATCATGGTTGGAATGCATCTTGCGGGAATGAAGGATGCGGAGATCGCGCTGAAACGTAATGTACCAAGATCAACGGTCTACACTATTATTCAAAGATATTACAAAAGAGGTACCACCGCTCGCGCCCCACCCCAGGACGACCAAGAGCACTGAGTGAAAGAGATATCAGGAGCATAGTGCGCTGCACAAAGAGAGAAAGGAGAGCCACTCTTAAGGACATCACCAATCAATTGGCGAAGAAAGTGTGCACAAGGACCGTTGCAGAGATATTGCATTCACTGGGTATCTTCAGCCGGATCGCGGTTCCAAAACCATACTTAAATGAAGATCATATGAAGAGGCGACTGGCTTTTGCCAAAAAGTACGAGAGTTGGTCCAATGAAGATTGGAGTCGGGTAGTTTGGACTGATGAATCGTCATTTGAAGTTGGCGAGAATTTCCGTAAGATAAGAGTTTGGCGTACGGCGGAGGAAAAGTACGACCACGATTGCCTTATACCCACTTTCAAGAGTGGTAGAACATCCTTGATGGTCTGGGGGGCATTCACATCAACCAAAAAGTCTCGGTTGGTTATATTTAAACGAGGTCGTAGAGATGGGCAGTGTTTTGTGGAAGATGTATAAAAAGTTGAACTAATCAGGTTTATGGCTGAAGTAGAGGGCGGCATTCTCATGGAGGATAATGCTCCAGTCCATACTTGTAAGATAGCAAAAGAATGGCGTGAAAATAACAACATCTCTAGGATTCCAGACTGGCCAGCATGTTCTCCGGATATAAACCCCATCGAGCGTGTATGGTCATTTCTCGCTAATGCACTCGATAAGCGCTCCAGAGGACCAAGAGATCTCCCCAGTCTCGCAGTAGCTCTTACTGAGGAGTGGAATAATTTGCTACAAGAGAAACTGGCAAGCCTTGTTGATTCCATGCCCAACAGGCTGAAAGAAGTGAGGAAGGCTAAAGGTGGGCACACTCATTATTAAACCCACATAGTACTTTTACCTTTCATACAGTATATCCTCAAAACCTCCATAAAGAAACAAAATCGACCTCTTTAACGAATTCTAAAGTTTCATGTTGATTGATAAAGTCTTTGTGTATGTTGTCTATGATCTGTTTGTCAAGGGTGCTCAAAAAATTACAAAAAAAATAGAATTTGCCGTAAAATTTCTTCATGTGACTGTACATACGCTATCAAGAGTAAAGAATAAAATGGAGAGACACTTGGGTAATCACCATAAAAATACTGTATACATGTCTGCTGTAGGAGTAAAAATGGTTACAGTTGATACATGTTAAGATGAATGGTATCTACCATTGCGACTTGCTGCGTTTACTTAACCTATAGAATTTGCCGCTCGCTTGTTTCCTGTACATAGTTTTAACCAATAAAAACTGATTTAGCTGGTAAAAACTGGTGCTTGACACGTCTTTTGAAAATGAATTTTAGGCGATGTTTATTATACGACTCAGCTGATTCTTAAAAATAGTTTTTTTCTTTTCTTTTTTTTTTTCTTCAAAAGTTTCTTATTTTCATATAACTCATTACAAGGAGAAAGAAAAGAGAACTCAGGAAGATATGCACCACAATACAAAAGATAACTGTTAGAGAGATCATCCTCCTCTGGCGAACTTCTGGAGGTTTGCCAAACTGCCATTCCAATAATCACCATCGCCTGGGTTGGGGCTTGCGTTATCCGTATACTGCCAGAACGAGTAGAATGCCCATCCTGCAGGAAGAGTTCCGGGCGTACTAGCGTACCTCGCAATCCACAGTGGGTTTTCGCTACCGAAACCACCGTAGTTTCCAGTACATAATTGCCACCAGCTGGTACTCGTATAGATAACAGGAGGACGTCCGGTTTTGGTTTTGTACGTATTGGAAAAATCGCGAATCCAGTTAACCATACCAGCTGCGCTCAGTCCATAGCATTTGTTGGTTCCATATGGATTGTATTCAAGGTCGACGACGCCTGGAAGAGTAATACCATCGCCACTCCACCCACCGCCATTGGAGACGAAGTAATTGGCTTGTACCGCACCACTTGAAACGTCTGGACGGGCGAAATGGTATGATCCTCGGATTAGACCCACGTTGGTAGCACCAGTGTACTGTGAGTTGAAGCTAGGATTCTTGTAGCCGGTGCCTTCTGTGGCTTTGATATAAACGAATTTTATTCCGTTCGCCTTCACCGTATTCCAGTTTACGTTTGGCTGATATCCTGATACATCTATTCCTTTGACTGTTTCGGAGTACGCGACAGAAGCACATAAAAGGAGGGCGGCTAACTTCTTCATCATTGTAATGATACACCTAATCCGGGATGAGTAAAGGTTTATGAAAGGGCTCGTGGAGATTTATGAAGAGGTTCTTGCGAAAGCTCTAGCGATTGTTGTTGCAACGGTTCCGATAATGGCCCTTGTTACAATTCTGGCAAAAGTGGTTGCGATTACGGAGTCTTGAAGGATGGTCGATTGGGTTTTGAGGAGGGACCAGTTGAGTCTTGGGGAAGGAACAGTTGAGGTTTGGTGCAAGTAGATTGAAGGCGAGAGTGACCCCCTTTATATAGGCGATGCAAATCCCCACTTTCTCAGTGTGGCCATGTCTTTTTCGTTTACAGGGAGCTAACATGACATCATGGAATGAGCAAGGAGCATAGAAAAGAAAAAAATCAAATAGCCGAGGGAAAGGGGTTTACTGAAAATAGAATGGATTTCAAAGGAAAAGGATGTTTGATAAGATGATGGCGACAAACCAATGAAAACAAGACCTCTTATCATCCACCATAGACACAAGCCTATCAGGTTTTTTTTTCTCACGCCAAATACCATTCCCATCGCCTAATTAAAGTTTTTTTTAGATCTATATACTTAAGTAAAGACGAACCGGAGACTGTGGCTCCACCGCGATCGACTTACCTCGTCGTCAGAAAATTAAATGTTTTGCCGCGTGAGAATAAACATTGTGAGCGGCAGCAAATGAAAACAGATGGGTTATATTACCGCGCGGGGGTCGGGTGCTTTACAACTGCAAAAATACGTGTGGACAAGGCCTTTTCTTAAAGGTCATTGGCTGGAGAATTACAAACAAACCCACAAAAAAGTTGACCTGCATAAATAAACATGCATTGTTACTAACACAAAAACTGGTTCGCACGAATCCCACGGTAAAGTGACATTAAGTTCGTTTCTTGTTTTCCATGATGCTGATATTCTGGCTGGTATATACAAATCCTTTGTAAAATGAAGTTAAATATTCTATTTGTCCTTGTCTTTGCAATGCTTGTATGAGTGCAACATGATGATTGTAAAGTCTGTTTAACTCAATAAATGCAAGAACTAGTTTCATGATACATTCTGCACTCAGACAAGCATTCTAAGGAGAAATTTGTGCAGGCCCATCATGAAAAACAAGCTTTAGTGTAAATATTTCACTTCACATGGCATTATACAGCCAAATTTTGTGTAAGAATCGGTGCATGTTTATTTGTTTACATGTACATTTAGAGCGAAAAGGGCTAAACGGGAAAGATGC
The DNA here is from genome assembly GCF_002105155.1 of Lobosporangium transversale. Classification (NCBI taxonomy): domain Eukaryota; kingdom Fungi; phylum Mortierellomycota; class Mortierellomycetes; order Mortierellales; family Mortierellaceae; genus Lobosporangium; species Lobosporangium transversale. Next base: position 618,206 of record NW_019028994.1, read on the forward strand.
TCCTATTGGCTAGAAGCCTCTATTTGGATAAATTTTGTGAAACATCTATTCTCCAATAATTTTGTCACATTTTACTTTATTTCGTGGTGGTGGGAGATGTCTAGCGGATAATTCCGATAACTGTGTTGGAATGCAGGACAGTGACGAAGTGTCACCAGCAGGAGATATTGCTGAAGAAGGCTGGTCAGCCCTATTAAAGGGATGATGATTGGGCATTTCTTGTCTTAAAATGCTTAAATTGACGCGTGCAAGGAAAAAAAAGAAATGATAATCGTTTGCGAGTCATTAAAAAAATCCGAAATTAGAGGGACAAATGATGCAATATTATTGGAGAATTGACATTTCACAAAGTTTATTCAAGTAAAGGTTTTTAGCCAATAGGAGTGTCTATCCCGTAAGACCCTTTTACGCTATTCGATATTGAGTGCCTATACTACATGTATATATACATTTACTTTTTGGATCCTCGAATGCGTATGGTTCATAGTTGGGTCTGTAACGCGATAAGAAACAAGGAAATCTTAAAACAGAATACTAAGTTACAAGTGCTGCTACAATGGGCTCAGTAGACAGAGGACAAAACATCATTATACTGAGAGTCGCACGCAGTTTTGGCCTGGTTGCAGAGTAAATAAATTATGGTTTGGATCGGTCTACGAGCTCTCGAGCGGCGCCTCGTGAGAATTCAACAAATTGGTAAATAAGATAACCTTTACGTTTATAGGGGAGTCAATTGTAGTATAAATAAAACGCGTAATAAGTGAGGATAGGGAGATGGATGAAGAGAATATGAGGGTAAGGACAACAGCAGATAGGAATTAATTACACAATTAAAAGGATTTAAATACAAGTAAATGAAAGCAGAGTAAGAGAAGAGTTGAGAAGGGTTGTGATTGCGGGTAATGATGAAGAAAAAGAAAGTAATTAAATACGTGGTGCTGAGAGATCTTTATTTCTTAGAGGCGCAAACTACGCAAATGAATACGTATGTTGGGATTAAGAGGAAGTAGCGACAAGGAAGGAGAGCAAATGATGACGGACAAGGCAAGAGAACTGCACCTATTTTTTGGAGTCCTTCATCCCATAGACCCATCCCGACTTTCGCTTCACCTGAATAGCATCACAAGGCCACTCGCTTCTCCCCATACAGTACTACTAATATGTATGCAATGAAAAAAAAAAAAAAAAAAAAAAAAAAAAAAACTAGCTTTTGCTGCTGATACATAAGCCGTATATATAGCTTGCATCAGTCGTACAAATTGCTCGAGTTTAGAGTAATGCTTGTCATCAAACATGTATAGTATCATGATAATAGTGCAAGCTCTTGGTACCCAAGCCCGCGTTTCACTCGACACCTTTTATGGATGAAATAATTTTCTTTCTTCTTTTTTTTATTCTACAAAGGGCCATGGGGCCATGAGTTTTGGATATGTAGAGAAAATATGAGATAAAAGCTATTTGATCACTGATGGAATCCTTTCATCATCATTTCTACTTCCTGCTTCATCTTGCTTTTTGCCCCATTCTCACGGTTTGTGCAGCGATGTTGGAAGGCTTGTCCCACGAAACCACTATCGTGACACCAAAGTATAACAAAGTATAACAAAGCATAAAACCCTTGCCATAAAACAAAGAAGTTTCAGCAAAAGAACACAGCCGACTCGACAACGATTCATCTTCCACTCAAAGCGTTTTACTCATAGGATTCCGCCTTAAGGTTTGTCGCTTTGCATTTATCACAATTTCTGTTAAATAGCATCTCTAGCCTTATAACTGTTCTTTAGAAAGGGGACAAAGTGACAATGCTCTAATAAATCCAACTTACCCATGGCTATAGCTTCACCTCTTTTACCGCTATGTTCCTCTTCACCATGGAGTGAGATAGACGTGTGAGGTTATTAAAGTGTTTTCAAACATATCGCTAGGCATGTTTGCATCAGACACCTATTACTTAGGTGAAGCCTCCGGAGAAGACAAAGATGATGTGACCAAATCTTTCCTAGATGTTACTAACAAACCCCATCCTGGAGTACGAAAGTATTATGGCGATATCCCTTTAATTGAATTGTAAGTGGGATGCTTATGGTGAGCTTTCATAGTTCACTCTAAATCAACATACAGCACGTATCTTTGCCTCCTTCCAACAATCAGCTGGGTTGGATACATTCTTATTATGTGAAAGTGATCAGGACTTTTATGATGAGGCCGCAAAATGGTTTAAATCCAGGATTAGGATTGATCGATACTGGAATTGTAAGAGGAAAGAATTGATTCTTTGGATCTTCAAGGGTGTTCCTTGGCTGGCGGTCGTGAAAGAACACTCTTTTCTTTATCAGGAAAAGTGGTAGCAGCAGAGGCGGAAGATGAGCAACCGGCGGCAACTTGCTCAATGCTAGCAGTGGCGGCTGAGCAAATGGATTCTTAAATAAGATGGATTGGTGAAGGCTTGTTGTCAACTCAAACTATCACCAACGGCGATGATAACAGTTCTTTCAGTGTTTATACAGTGGAAGGGATTTACTGGTCATCAGAAGGGTTGTTCATGCCGAGCGTATCTGGACCCCGTAAAGGGATCAGTTGTATGATGTTTTGGAATGGCAGCGAATTAAGGAGGCACCATTGTTCCTTTAGACGTGGAGTCCATCCAGAAAGTTTAAAATCTTGTGAGAGCTTTCAAATGATTATCCTTCATAGTCCAGCGACCCTTTCCTGTGTAATCTTTCTCTTTAATAATCTCAAGCTACAGAACTACCCTTAAACTATAAATAAACTTTTTTATTTTTTGTCCTCTGCTGGCTGATTTCGTACTACATCTTTCTTTTTCTCGAGCTTCCAGAACACATCCATCTCCATAGAATATGGACTTCAACGATAACAATGTCAACAACACCTACACTGCTTCTAACCTCTCTACTGACGGCAACCCCGATCCATCAACCCTGGAGGGCAACTCCACTCCACCATCCACCCTACCCAGTAACCCTTCCATTCCAGAAATCCAACATGCCCTCCCTCCGGAGATCCTGCAAGCTATCAGTGCTCTCACGCAGTTCATCCAGAACGGAGGCGCGTTCCGCCAGCCAGGCACACCAACCCAAGACCCATTTATGCGTAGGACGGAGCCTCTATGCTACCTGGAGCCCTACGAGGATTTGGAACAAGTTATACCTTCCCTCAAGAGAAGAAAGGAATTCCACACAGTCAAGCTCAATGACGAGGAGCAACGTTATTACGACATTAGCCAATTTCCAAAAGTGGCAGGTATGGAATACACGCCTCCAGCAATCCCCAAAGAGTGGTCTATTTCCGATAGTCTCAAGAATGCCGATCAGAAATTGGTCACACTGGCAACAAAAGCGGCACACATTACAAGACCACTCGATGCAGCAGCTCATGCAATCGTCTCTCAAAACGGCACAAATGACGTGCAAGTACAATACATCCTTCGCATCCTGGATACAGTCCGAACTCAAATCTCCACGCTCTGCGAACAGATCAATAAAATCCGCACCGAAGCATTCGTTCTACAAGGAAAAGAAATTTATCAATCTTCCTGACACATCGACCCGAAGCCAGCTGGTCGAAACAACTGACTTACTTGAACATGCTAAGCTTTCACAGAATATCAAGAAACACAGCAACCCTAACCGAGGTAGGGACTGCCGAGGTAGGCAAGGTCGTTTTGGGAGCACCAACCACAATTCATTTACTCAACCACAACCACAGCAACAACCATTCTTAGCTGATCTCGGGAGTCACAGGAAAGGGTCGCTGGACTATGAAGGATAATGAATAGTGAAGACGTCAAAGGAAGGCCTACGCTCATTATCCGCGCCAGCGACCCTTTCCTGTCCCGCCCACGGCCACCCAAAAGGCATGTTTTTCTTCGCTGTCGAAAAAGAAAGATGTAGTACGAGATCAGCCAGCAGAGGACTTAAAAAAAAAGCTTATTTTTAGTTAAAGGGTTCTGTAGCTCGAGATTTATTAAAGAGAAAGATTACACAGAAAAGGGTCCCTGGTATGGATAATGATCGTAAGACTTCCTTTGTCGTCTTCGCTATCCAAAATGACAAATCTTCATTATAAGGGCCACCAATGTTGTGCTTCTTCTAAAAATGATTGCTTTGTGATGCATGGCAATGAATTTTGAAATACAGACCGAATTATCGGATTCTTCAGATGGAATCTTAACGTCGCTCGTATCACAAACCCATTACTCGAATACCAAAGCTTCGTGTCTGACAGCACAGCCATATTAATGCATAGACAGAGACACAATCTGCACAAGAATAACCCATACCTACGCTTTTACTAATCCTATAACTGCCACACAGTTCGGAAGGTCATTCTGCCTCGTCTGCAGATGCCTGTACTTATAGAACACAGCATTTGCAAAACAGCTTTTATAATTCTTTGTGGTTTATTATATAGTAAATAATAAATAGGTAAAACAAGCGAGTATCCGAAGTGAGAATGAGATTGATGGGAAATGGGATTAAGAGAAAGTGGGGCTAATGAGAAGGAGTAAATGGTGAGCATTAGTATTGTTGCGCAAATACCAACAAAGCAAAATGCCTGCCACAGAATGGAGAGCTCGCCAGAAAGTCATAAACAAATATATTTTTTAAAATACTTTATTTGAATTGAATCGTTCACGTACGAATATTTGATTGGCTGACTGCATTTGTACGTCTCTTTGACAAGAAAGGCAAAGTATTTTATTCAATTCAAAAATCTTGAAAATATATTTGTTTACGACTTTCTGGCGAGGATAGAGGGGTGAGATTGGACTCTAAATTTTAAAGGAGTGTTTGCTCTAATTAGGACAGATTCGTCAGGGAATATTAAAAATCGCGCTTCTTTCGTACCTGGATTCATAACTCACACGCATGCTTACTTTCTTCCCTTTCCCTCTTTTCTCTTCTTCGCTTTTTTGATCCTGTAATCCTTAAGTAAGAGACACCCTCACTCTCGGGCTCAATAAAGAATATTTATTCACTTACAAATATCGCTAATAGCAAATACTCTAAAATGAATAGATTACAATCTAAAGAAAAAAAATATGTTTGACTTCAAGGACACCCCATCACGAAGAGCTCTCTCTCCAGCACAGACTCTGAGGCTCTTCGATTTCTATATGAAGGGTACTCGTACTATTGACGACGATAATGATATAGTGCTGGAGTTATGCCTTGATGCTGATTCTGTGCTGTCTCGAATCCAGCGGCCTACGAGAAAGTCTCTCACCTCAATACCTTCAACCTCTACGGCTTCAAATGAAGATATGGCATTGCACCAAGGTATCACCTCAGCATACTATGAGCTTGCTCGCTTACTTGGGCGGCTAGGTCATTTGGATGCTGCTCAATGGCGCAGCAAGGAGGCCGAGAAATGGCTATACATCCAAGGAAGCGATAACACCACCACGGAACAAAAATGCATAGAGACTAGTGACAGCGGATTAAGGGGGATGGTTAAGGCAGTACAACCCATACCAGCGCAAACTGCTGCGACTATTGCAAAGAAGATATTCAATCACAATGACCTTCCAACAGTCATCAGATACAGCTTACCAGATGCTGGTGCTCACTTGGACGACACCCACCAACTTATATATTGCCTCAGCCTGCTCCCTACTATCCCTATACCAGCAACTGACCTCAATGATAATGAGAGTAAGTGGCGACAGGCCATATCAAACGATCAAGCTGAGCATGAACGGCTGCGAAAACTGGTATCAGATATAATTGAATTGTACATCAGTGGCGAGATTAAATCTGAAGCTGCTGTCACTGAAGTTGTGGCACTGACTCCAGTCCTTGACCAGGCTCAGTTTAGGACATTGCTTATGGCCTTTGTCAATGGAATTAAGCAGAATATCATGCTGGAGACCCATTTATTGGAAGGACTGGCTCAGTTAATGCAGCATGCTCCTCTTGGGTATCTCGACTCGGATGATCTTGTCTCAATCCTCAATACCCTTAGTTCCCGCTTACAAGGCACTCATGCTCAATCTGGTGACCATCTCTATTGCCTCTCCACTACAGTCTCACATGTCCTCAATGCCATGGTCAGCAACCAAGTTAAGGGCCTAAAGCGAGAACAACTCCATGAACCACTTGCTGCATACCTCCAGGGACTTAAAGACAGCTCAGATCCTTATCTAGTGTATCAAGCTGCTTATGCTTTTCAGGCTCTGCAATATATCCCAGATGATGAAACAACAATGCAAGCCATGCTTCGACGGGCATCAGCAGTGTTCCGAGGAGTGTTTGGGGTAGTGAGTGCGGTCAAGGACTTTGATCTGAATGCCTTCATAGGTGAGATAAGCGACATCCAAGAAGGGCTTTCTTCTGCAGCAGATGCCATTGACGTGAGCTTGGGGGTATATGAGGGCACAACGTCACTCTATGAAGGACTCAGCTTTAGTCGTAAATCAGCATGGTATCCAGCACTACGTGGAGCTGATGCACTGCTACAGACAGGCGAGTTCACCAAGTTCAAGACTCTTGTGTGTGAAGCATCCTGTCGAAATGATGCAGCGTTCCAATGGGGGTTATGTCAAAGACTAGGGCAGATTGCAGCTGATACGCAGTGGAGTATGGATACTCGGCAAGATGCCATCACATTCCTAGGAGAAATCTACAAGAATGACCAGGAGTGGAGTGACCATGCACATGTCAAACAATGGGTAATAAGCATCCTTAGGAAACTATCCTCATTATTGCCGGATGGTCTACAAGGTGAGCTTTCCTCTCTCTTCTGTAGATAATTGATGTCAGTGGTTGCATTCAACATACAATGATTAATCTGTTTTCTCCATATACACGTCCTTATCCCCTCTCTTTTCAGCTGCATATACTCTCTTGGATGATCTAGAAAAGCATGGAGACCTTAAGAGACAGGAGTTATATAAGAATTGTCTTCAAGGTCCAACGACCCACTATCCTTTCATCATACATCCTCCATCCACACCTTCACATTTGCTCGATCGTGCACAAAATAGGTCCGGCGTTGAGAACAGTCTACGGCAACTAAAGAGGCAGCGGGTGGATATTGGAAACAGCCAAAGATTCTACATTCAACAATATGCTAAAGCAAGCCCTCAAGCAAGCAACGACAAGCTGTTCTTGCTGATGGATAAGGTAAAAGAGTTCCTGGACAGCGACCGAAAAGTGTTACTTGTTCAAGGAGATTCAGGGTCAGGCAAGTCAACATTCAACCGCGCTTTAGAAACCACGCTCTGGGAGACATACAAAAATAGACATAGTCGGATCCCGCTGTTTATCAATCTCCCAGCCATCGACAAGCCAGAGAAGGGCCTGGTTGCAAAACAATTGCGACACCATGGCTTTACAGAGCCGCAGATCAAGGAGCTGAAGATGAATCGGTCATTTATCTTGATTTGTGATGGATATGATGAGAGCATGCAGACCAACAACCTGTATGTCGCCAACCAATTGAACCAACCTGGAGAGTGGAGGGTTCAGATGGTGATTAGTTGTCGCACTGAGTACCTTGGCTTGGACTATAGAGACCGCTTCCAACCTATGGATCGCAATCACCAATCAGATACTGGATTGTTTCAAGAAGCTGTGATTGTACCTTTCTCTGAGGTCCAGATTGATGACTATATCGAACAATATGTTGATGCCATGGATCCACTGTGGCAAGTGAAGGACTACCAGCGTGCACTCCAAATGGTCCCTAGTCTACAAGATCTTGTAAAGAACCCATTTATACTATCAATGTCGCTAGAAGTACTACCACGGATGGTAGATCCAGATCAATATATTTCTAACACCAAGGTCAAGCGCGTTACACTGTATGATCAGTTCGTTGAGCAGTGGCTCGAACGTGGCAAGAAGCGATTAAGCGAAGCATTGGGGCTGGAAGACAGAAGAATGTTTCACAAACTATTAGATGAAGGGTTTGCACAGAATGGGATCAAGTACCTAACTGATTTAGCCTTAGCAATCTACAGACATCAAGATGGCAACCCAGTAGTGGACTACTCGCCATCCAAGGACAGGGGTACATGGAAAGAGGAATACTTTAGTAAAGAGAATGGAAGGAACCTATTGCGCGAAGCTTCCCCACTCACTCGTACAGGCAATCAGCATCGGTTTATCCATCGGTCAATTCTGGAATATAGCCTGGTACGAGCAATATTTGAACCAAAGAAAGCGATGAGTGCTTCCGCAAAGAAGGAAGAGGCAAAGGTGGCGGCTTCAGCTTCCCGTCGGCAGAGCATTAGCTCGGTGTTCAGTTTCGAAGACATGGGCATCAATGAAGACGAGCAGGGAGTCGATGTAGTCAAGATTGATGAGGCGTCACCTTTAGTATGGAGAAGCTTTGTGGATGAGCCATCTATCATTCAGTTCCTAGAGGACCGTGTCCGCCTTGAACCGGTGTTCAAACAGCAGCTGTATACATATGTGGAACTCTCAAAGAGTGATAACAAATGGCGAGTAGCAGCAGCCAATGCGATGACAATTTTGGTTCGAGCAGGCGAATCATTCATCGAGGCAGACTTGCGGGGTATCCGGATCCCAGGAGCAGACCTCAGCCCTGGAATCTTCGAGTATGCTCAGCTGCAAGGAGCAGACCTAAGAAAAGTTAATCTACGGAACTGTTGGCTTCGTGAAGCAGACCTTAGTGGAGCAAAGATGGCAGGTATACAGTTTGGAGAATGGCCGCTTCTTGTAGCTAAAGAGAAGGTGCAGGCAGGATCATATTCCCCTGATGGCAAGGCGCTCGCTGCAGTTGTCGGAAATGGAGCAGATGATTATTCAATCATTATATATGACACATCAACATGGGAGAAACTTTGGACTCTGAAGGATGATGGGGTCTATAACCTCTTGTACTCGCCAAACAGTCAACATATCGCTACCTGGGGTCATTATAAAGGGGACATTCTGGTTTTGGATATAACATCGGGAGCATTGGTTCACAGGTTAGTGGGTCACACGGATGTAGTATACTGTGCAGTATACTCCCCAAATGGAAATTACCTTGCCTCAGCAAGCGGTGATACGTCAGTGCGAGTGTGGGACGCTCAATCAGGTGTTCTCAAATACATATTAGAGGGCCATACTAGTAGCGTATTAAGTGTAGCATATTCACCTAATGGGCTCCAAATTGCGACTGGAGGCCTTGACAAAACACTAAGGCTCTGGGATGCGATATCAGGGCACCAGGTTCTGATACTAGAGAACCATGGGTATGGAATTGAGCAAATTGTGTATTCGCCAAATGGCCAGGAATTCAAATCTCATTGGACATATGACCGTTGCCTGGATGTATGGAGTATAGGATCTGATCAAAAGAAGTTTACCTTGGAACATACCAGTTATGTCAAAGGCGTTCAATATTCACCTAACGGAAAATTTGCTGCTTCGTTCGCCTATATGACGGCATATCAATGGGATATGCAAACAGGGAAAGTCATCCATACTCTTGAAGGGCATTCTGCTGAACTCACAGACTTGAAGTATTCACCGAATGGAGAACGAATAGCCACTTGCGGTCAAGACAACACAGTACAGCTTTGGGACACGAGGTCGGGACAGCTCATGAATACCTTCTATGGCCACTCTGGTATTATAAACTGCGTGGCGTATTCACCAATCAACCATCAGATTGCGTCCTTTAGTGACGATGGGACAATACGCCTTTGGGATACTCGACCACAACAAACTAATCATGGCCCACAAAGCCATCCGAAATGGGCTACCAGCGTTAGAAGCTCGCCAGATAGGCAGCAGATAGCCTCAAGTAGCAACGATGGAGCAGTGCGTATGTGGGAGGCACGGACTGGACGACTCATCCATGTGTTACAAAGAGATGAATACGCACGCGAACTCAAGTATTCACCTGATGGTCGACTGCTTACTTTTTGCACTGTTGATTCTTCACAAGTCTGTCTTTGGGATACTCGAACAGGTCAAGTCGCTCAGACCTTGGGGTTACAAGGTGAACAAGCTAATGCCTTGGGGTTCTCACCCCTTGGTCACCAAATTGCCTGTGGCCAGCGCAATGGAGACGTGACTGTATGGAACACGCAAACAGGAGAGCACATCCGTACCCTAAAGGGCAGTGATACATGTGTGGATTATTTAGTATTCTCGCCCAGTGGCCACCAGATTGCTTCGTATGATGATGGCGGTAATATCAGAGTATGGGCATCTCAATCAGGGGACCTCCAGTTTGAAGTGACGGATGAGGAGCATTATAGCCCTTTCCTCCTATATATGCCTGACAGCCGAAAGATAATGTATTATTACGGCTCTAATGCTGACATTTTGCGAGTACGGGATGCAGACACGGGTGAACCCTGGTATGATATAATGCTTATGGGGTTTCCAACGATCCCGACATTTCCACCATGTGGTCAACAGATGGCTGTTGGGAGCTCAAAGGGACCGATTAGTGTGGTGGAGACCGAATCAGGAGCAGCATTGCATACACTTGAAGGACACACTGGATGTATCTATGATCTGGCTTATTCGCTTGATGGAAGGTACATTGCTTCATGCAGTAGTGACATGACAGTGCGAATGTGGGATTCAGAGCTGGGCCAGTGCTTGCTTGTGATTCCATTCGTGGGTGCATATGTTATATCACTTGTATGGAGTGTTTCTGAAGAAGGTTACTGGCTGGTTACAGGGTGTGAGGATGGTTCCATTCGGATGTGGCAAATTATACTGGAGAATGAACGGTACCAATACCGCCTAAAGTGGAGCACCAGACAAATGGTTCTTAATGCGAGCAACACATGTATTCAAGATGTGGACGGGTTGAGTGAAGTCAACAGAAAGCTCCTAATGCAACATGGAGCTATGGGTGAGCAATCCTCTCTTAAGGCTGTACATGAGGCGTTCAAACAGACTGTGGCGGCATCATCAATGGCGTCCAAACCCAAAGCAAACTCTAATCAACTTTGCCATAACCAAGGCCCATCTGCAGAAACATCCCTCGAGACAGAGGCTTTGAAAGGGGGAGAACCATCGACAACAGTGACAGTACCAAGTAGATCAATCAAAGACTACCAGTTCAAATACAGCATGTGCAGCGAGTGTAGCTTTGAGCATATTATCCTATGCAGTCGTCGGGGATAATTAGATCATTAAGCAGAATGCTATTGAGAAGAATAAAGCGGAATGATTTCCTTTCCCTGCTGGTAACCCTCTCCTGCGCGTAATCAGTTTTTATTGATACTCAAGAACTAAACTAAATTAATAGAAAGCGTATGATGCCCTAGGCTTATCCTCGGCTTCCTTTTTCGATATGATAGGACATGAGGATGGGTGTAGAAGGACAGCAGAGGCTTGCCAGCTCGGATAATGGACGTAAAGGTCTTTGTATCCCAGTAAGCTTCTCCCAATGAAATCATGGTCCTCCTTAAGGGTAACATGGCCAATTGCAATATGGCAATACAAAGAGAAATGAAATGAGGATGAACAAAAGAATTGCCATTTCATTTCATTACCTTTTTTTAATAATTCTGACAATGATCTGCTACCTGTCCAAGTTCAGGCTCCCTCAACCTTCTCTTCACGCTTCCTTGTGCTTTCAGCGCTTGACCCATCTTCAGAGACTGCATACCCATATCAATAAATCTGGCGCTATTTCGGCCCCATATAGTATTGTCTTTGACATTGATGGTGTGCTGGTCAAGGTGTGTGTGCTCTCCCTGTAGGAATAGAGGAAGTGCTCAAACCAAATAAACGATAAATTGATCTATGCATTCGGATTCCATCTAGGGAAAACAAGTTCTCCCACAGACGCGACACGCACTAGAGTTACTTTGGAAGTATGCACCTATAAAAACTGAAATAGATCATACACAGAGGAAGGATGTATCTAATCCAGTCGTAATAATGCCTTTTTTTTTAAAAAAAAAAAAAAAAAATTGTTAGGAATAAGGTGTCCTATATCTTCCTCACGAATGGAGGTGGCGTGCGAGAGGTTCAAAAGGCAGAGGAGCTTTCCAAGAAGTTAGGTGTCCCTGTAAGATCAAGTCTTTTTTTTTTCTTTCAATGGTGTCACTTCAATAAGATTACCGCATAGGTATCAAAACACAACATTTTTTTTTACAAATATTTTTATTAGGTCAATTATGAACAATTAATAGTTTCTCATTCACCCATGCGTGCGCTTGTCCCAAAGTACAAGGACGCCAATGTCTTGGTCGTCGGTGGCAAGGGTTTATCATGTAAACACGTTGCAGAGGACTATGGATTTAAGAATGTTGTGACACCAGAGGAAATCCACAACGCTCATCCCTCAGTCTTCCCTCTTTCAACCCATCATACACGGCCTACCTCACTTGAAGAAGTAAGTTTACCTCAAGGATACCAAAGCTTTTTTTTTTTTTTTTTTTTTTTTCATTTGCAAATCCTAGTTCGATAGAAGAGATTAAGCCTTAAAAAAATGCTTAGGAGTACATACGAAAACTTGAAAAACCAATCGATGTAGTCATGGTGTTCCACGATTCTTTGAATTGGGGTCGAGATCTTCAGATTTGTTTGGATGTGCTTGTTTCCAAAGGTAAAAAAGTGTACATTTGTATGCGTTATTTCATCAATAGCGTAGCTACTATCCTTTAAAAAAAAAAAAAAAAAAAAAAAAAAAAAACTTGACTCTCATCAACACCTTCCCTCCTTCTCCTCCATTCCCTACATTCTTTATGAACACTGTCCAAAGGCGGAAAATTAGGAACTATAAAAGATCCAGATGAGTTACACTCATCGAAGCAAAGTACTCCAATCTACTTTTCGAATCCAGATGTGGTATGTTGTCAAATGATGCAACTTCCTGAGTTTGTTTGATGATAATTCATTACATTGAATCTTGCTAGATGATGGCACATTATTATCTATACATATTTGTAAAAATGTTTCTGTGTCATTCACCTGGCTCAATTGAGATGTTTTTTCTTTTTAAAGGTCTGGAGTACCGATTTTCCAGTCCCCCGTTTCGGCCAAGGGACTTTCAAGCTTTGTCTTGAGAAAATCTACAAAGTATGAATGAACTTTACAGCTCACGCAAATTGTCTGTGGTCGTAACAACGGCCCTTTCTCTTTTTTCACATTCCAGAATAGAATTTAAAAATCTTTATTTTTTTTTTTTTTTTTTTTTTTTTGCAAAATTGAATGCTTGGATGGAATAAGCATTTGACAGGTCAGGAACTCGAATATACAACTTTTGGAAAGCCAATGAAGAGCACCTACGAGTATGCAGAGTCGGTTTTGGACAAGATTTCGCCCTTGGCTGATGGGGACAATACCAAAAGGACTGTCTATGGTTGGTACATCGCTATAGTCCATGCTTTGTTTATGTGCGTGTGTTTTTTTTTTTTTAAATATTATTAATGATATCTAAACTGTTATTTATATTACTATTCAAACCTTCAAACTATCTCTATTTGACAGTTGTGGGTGACAATCCGTCTTCAGATATTGCAGGAGCAAATGCATATGGTTGGAACTCGGTATTGGTCAAGACCGGGATATTTAAACCCAAGAACAATGAAAACCATCATATCCATCCTGCTACAGTAGTTGTTGACCATGTCGAGGATGCTGTCCGTTGGATTATTGAGAAGGAAAAGATGAAGACACAGAAACAATAAACAGTATTGGCCTGGATATTATGTCGTACCCTTTTATTATAAAATCGATGGTAGAAATTTTACTACTTTGCACTGATGAAGATTAAGATTGGTTGGAGATACAGAGCTCATTTACTATAACAGAGTAGGAAATAGAAAATAATGCAAAGTGATTATCCTTTCGACCATGGATATGGCCATGTTTGTCATCTTAATAAGTATGCTGCTTGCTTGATTCGCATTTTGAGAGGGCTCCCTTTTCTCCTCCCTAAGGATGAGAACTTTCGGCTTTAATCTCCTGTCCAAGGCCCTCAGAAGTAAGGACACCGCCCTGAGCATTGCCCACTTCAACATTGGGGTTGACTGCCTTTTCGTTCAAATGATCATAACATGCTTCACCTAGCTCGGCCAAGTCCAGACCTCTGTGTTCATGATCAGAGTGCGCTCTCAGGTTCAGGCCAGGGACCTTGTTCATGATAATTAAGATCAAATAGGTCACACAAAAGGACCAACCCAAGCCTGCAGCAGAGTCCACGAGCTGGTAGGCAACTTGGATCCAATTCTGATCCAACCATCCACCATTGATCACAGTCACGCCATCTAATGCTGCGATCGAGGCCTGTGCAAAGACTCCAGTCAAAATATTCCCAACAATACCACCAACTCCATGGACCGCAAAAACATCGAACGCATCGTCGTACTTGAGGTAATGCTTCAAACGGACTGCCAGGTTGCAGGCCACAGCGCCCAGGAACCCAATAGCGACACTTGAGCCTGGAGAGACGTATCCTGAGGCGGGTGTGATCGAAACTAAGCCCGCAACAGCACCAGAGCAGAATCCCAAGACGGATAGCTTGCGATCATGATGATAGTCCATAAGGACCCAAGTCAAACCCGCAGTAGAGGCAGACAGGTTGGTCACGACACAGGCCATAGCAGCCCTCAAATTAGCAGACAATGCGGAGCCGCCGTTGAAACCGAACCAACCAAACCAAATGAAGCACGTTCCAATGACCACATTGCTCATACTATGGGGCCTAAAATCTTTCCGATCTCCTATACGCCTGCCCAAGACGAACGCATAGGCCAATGCGGCTGCACCGGAAGATATGTGAACGGGAGTGCCACCTGCGAAATCAAGGCCTCCCATCACAAATGACCATCCGTTACTTGACCAGGTCCAGCATGCGATAAAATCATAGACAAATGTAGTCCAAAGAAAGATGAAGACAAGGGTCGGAACAATTCGTCCGCGTTCTGCAGCAGCTCCAATGGCCAGGGCTGGTGTAAGAGCTGCGAACATGGATTGGAAGATCATGAAGACCAGGTCTGGGATCTTGGCACTACCGACTGAAGGCGCACCGAGTACACCACGGAAAAATGCATTCTCGAAATTCCCAATGAACTTGGAGCCAGATTTACTGAATGCAAGTGAATAGCCAAATAAGAACCACTAAACGATGAAATAGATGATTACGGAGAAAAAAAAAAAAAAATGCTTTTAGGAATAAGGAGTCTTTTTTATTTTTTATTTCTTTATTTTTTTCGATTTAATGAACAAACCTGAAATGAAACTACTGCGACAGAGCAGCAAGACAGCATGATCAACGAGAGTGCATTCTTGGATCGAGCCATGCCCGAGTAGAAGTAACCAATGCCAGGGATCATGAGCCAGACTAGAGCTGTTGAAGTCAATGTCCATGCGATATCACCGGCATTGAACTCTGAGCCGATAGCGGCTGGGGCAGGCATAGGGGTAGCAGGATCTGATGTATTCATTTGCTTTTATTTTAATTTGCTTTATTGTTTTGTTTATGACACAAAAAAAAGGGGGAAAAGGCGGTAATGGATAAAGGATATGGGACCAAGTAATAGTGATATTGGTACTAAATGAATGTTCGACGAGCAAGAAGAGTTATAGCATCAAACAAAAGAAGGAAGGAAGGAAAAAGTGAGAAATGAAAGAGTGATGTTGGATGGATCCATTCTTTATATTGTTGTCCTATGCGATGTTTACAAAAATAAATAAAAAAAAGACGTGTATATCACTTGGATACGCATATATTATGCTGCTGTTACAAACTCTTTGTTTATTGGAGTGCGTTAAGAACAAGAGACAGAGGCCAAGGTTTAAACAATCAAAAAATAAAAGCCGAGACTAGAACGATAAACAAAAGCTGTTCATATCAATAAGTGGAATAAAAAGAGAGAAAAAAAAAATGCAGATGAAAGAAAGCAATCATAGAGATTCTAGCCTTTGTAATCATCTCGCAGGCTATGTGTTGCTATTAGTTGTTTGTTTACATGTGGCCAAAAGCCCTTTGGGTCTACCCATGCCATGCAGACAAAGTAACCAAACAAAATAAAACTGAATGCAAAAAAAAAAAAAAAAAAAAAAAAAAAACGGTGTATCAGAGATAGAGAAGCGAACGGGATGCTTTTGCACAGCTGTTTAGCCGATCTAAAGCAAAGCATAATCTAATCGTCTTTTGGCTTTTTTCAATACATTGTGCATGATAAAAACCTATCTGACTACTCATATACTGCAGTAAGCTCTACAGGCTGAAATCGTTATTACAAAGTACATGAACAAGTATATTAGCTAGCTATTTTTTTTATATTTATTGTGTAGTTTAACAGCCATGTTTTAAAAATGTCTATCTATTCATGTGCTACAAACAGCAGAATGCGACCAATCCATTTTGACTTGCACACATGAGAGACCCTAACTGACTTGGGCGTTTTGCCTATGTCGTTTGTTTATGCATCAAGCTTCCTTCCATGACTTCCATGTGGATATTTTTCAAAAGCCAGTAAATATTATAAACACGCGTTTCTGGACAAGACGGCACCAGTAAAAACTTTGTTCATTGTCAATGAAGTAGGCTTGCACGGACCGCACATCCCCTTCTTTCCCGAGATTCAACTTTGTTTGTCCAAGACAGCAAGACAGATTTGGTTTCAGAATTGGCGGCAACTTCCTTTTGGTACTATAACTCACGTGCACATCTGAAGAGTCCATAACGATGGCACTCCATACTCCTTGATTCCATCTTTAATAGATTACCAACTAATAGGAGTAATATGCCGAAGTACGACGTATTCTCTGTATACTTTTTAGTCTATTTATAATGTAACTAACCCTTAGTCTTATTCCTAATTGTCGTAGCATTGTTGCTTCTACCTATATCCACGTGACTCAGCGAGGGGGGCGGAGTTTATAAGCCACAAATGCTCTTTTTTTGGTTCCTGCCACACTAAAATGAATCAGCCATTCCTTTCCAAACCAGCCCAACAACCCCACTTCATCGCTTCTCTGGACTGATTATCAATGGATTCAGATTGAATCGAATCGTTATTGACCCTTTCCTTTCCTCCCTTCCTTTCATCACACACACACACATAGACAAATACCCACATACCATATTTATATAGCATCTCCACTTGCATCATAATGAAGCCTAGGAATAATAATGATACCAGGCGCACAAGGAAAAGAATGTCCTGTGCATGGTTGCTACTCTTCCTTGTCAACTTGATGACTCTAGTCCATGCAGCACCTCCTGCTTTCACCTCAACACCCCGCAACCGTATCTTTTTCTGGAAGGTCACTACTACCACATTTGCTCCGGACGGTGTCACTCGTCCCGTCATCCTCGTTAACGACAAGTTCCCAGGGCCTAAAATCGAGGTCAACCGAGGCGACTATGTGACTGTGGTAGTTGAGAATGCGATGGATGTCCCGACTTCATTCCATTGGCATGGTCTGACCATGCGCGGTGACCCTTGGTACGACGGTGTGCCCGGTATGAACCAGTGTCCCATCCCCCCTGGTACCAATTTCACTTATGCTTTTGGCACAGACAATGTTGTTGGAACGTATGTCCATATCACTTTTTTTTTTTTTATTTTTTTTTTATTTTTTTTATTTTTATTTTATTTTCTTTAATTTTCTTATTGAACAAATGGACAGATCTCAATCTTCATCTTTCTCTCTCCTCTCTTTTGCTTTATACAGTTTGAGAGATTAGATGAGAGGATAAAAGAATCTCTATAACTCTTTGTCTTTGCTATATATCTTTTTCTCTTCTTTTTCCTTTAATGTACCTTTGAACGGGATTGACAAATCTGTCAAAAGCAAAACAAAAGCATCTCTCTTTTCATTTGCTTACTGCTCTTTCTCACACGGAACTAAAAAATTTTTATTTTTTATTCCCACTTTTGTTTGAATGGGCGTATGCTACAACGTCCAATAATAGACATTGGTGGCACGCCCATTTTGAAAACCAATATATTGACGGACTGATTGGTGCCCTCATTATCCGAGACCCACCCGAGACAAACCCGTTCTTGAATGCATACGATGAAGAACGAACAGTCATTCTTTCAGACTGGTATCACCAACCTACGGGTGCATTGCTGACACAGTATCTTTCGCCAGAGAGTCATGGTCAGGAACCCGTGCCAAATAATGGCCTCATCAATGGGAAACATACCTTCAATTGTGCCAATATTCAGCCTTCTGATCTTCCTTGTACCAAGGGAGAGCGCACAGTCATTCACTTTGTACCCAATAGACGATACCGACTCCGCATCATTAATGCAGGGTATGTCCTTTTGCTTTTTTTTTTTTTTTTTTTTTTTTTTTTTTTTAAAAAAAAAAGAAAAGTGTTTATTGCCCACTTTTGTTCATCTTCCGCAGCTCTCATCATTGGCTAATCTTTTTCTTTCTTTCTTTCTTTTCTTTTCTTTTCTCTTTATAGCGCTGCTGCACCATACTTATTCTCAATTGACAACCACACACTCCAGGTTATTGAGGCAGATGGTACGGATTTAAATCCAATTACAGTAGACAGTTTACCGATCAACACAGGTCAGCGCTACTCAGTCATTGTTACTGCCAACCAAGATGTCCAAAACTATTGGATGCGTGCAGAGATGGGCATAGATTGTTTACCCAAGACTTCCACCAATCTTGATCCAATCATCTTGGGCGAAATTCGATATCAAGGAGCTGGCACTGCGGAACCCACTTCTGTTGGTCGATTCAACCCACCACCTAATCTTGGAGAAGGACAGGAACCCGTTGTCAATCCGGCATTTTCGGAGGCTTGTCAAGATTTGGATTTGAATAATCTTCATCCTCTGAAGCCTGAGCCGATTCTGGAGCCCATCACAAACAGTTTTTTGGTCCGAATCTCATTCAAAAAGAATGCAACAGATAATATTGTTCGGGGTTATATGAACGATATTACCTATTCAGGAAATGCATGGAATCCAACCATTAACCAGAATCTGGATCCGGGCGTAGTCTATGAGGTCAATCAACATGTGATGAAGATTGAACGAAGAGGAGCAGTTGTGCAAATCATCTTGGATAATTCGCTTGGTGGTGAGCATCCGTTTCATCTTCATGGACATACATTCCAGGTGATCGCTCAAGGAGTGGGATTTTATGAGGAAGGGAAGACACCCATCAATGCCATCAATCCACTCAGGAGAGACACAGCTACTGTACCCAAAAATGGATTCACCGTCATCCGGTTCAGGGCCGACAACCCCGGCGTATGGTCTTTACACTGTCACATTGAGTGGCATGTCACCACAGGGTTGGTGATGCAGTTTGTTGAGCTACCGGATGAACTGCGTGCCATGGGCATTCCAAAACATGTGAACAAACTCTGTGAGGCTGGACCACCACTGGGATTCAAGGCTCATACTGGATTTGTTCCTAAACCACTGGCCCCTCCCTCATAGGTCTCTTCACTGAATCCGACTAGCATATTAATTAATATCCATACTTCTTTACTCCATCCCTCACCTTTTTTTTTTTTTTTATTTATTTATTTATCTTTTTGACTAATTCATCAAGATTGTAACAGTTTTTTTTTTACATTAGATTAGACACGTCTTCTTTGCTTTTTTATGCTATTTATAAAAAAACGATGTACTTTTAGGTTCACTTCACTTTTTTTTTTTTTTTTTTTTTTTTTTTTGGCTTTTTATTATTATTGAAGATAATACAAATGAGGGAATGAATGAGGAAAGGGGATAATAAAAAAAAAAAAAAAAAAGAATAAAAAATAAAAAAGAATTAAAGAAAAAAGCAAAAAAAACTGTCAAAGAATGTAAAGAGACAGATCTTTTTTTTTTTTTTTTCCTTTCTTACTTTTTTTTTTCTTTTTTTTTTTTCCTTTTTTTTCTTTTAAGCGCTACGCTTCTTTTGCAAGTTTTCAGCCAAACGATCCAAGAATTCAAAAGTATTCAAGTAGTGCTCACGCTTCATGTCCTTGCCATGGATGATCAGGGCCAAGTCCTTGGTCATGTCACCAGCCTCGATGGTCTCGATGCAGACAGCCTCCAACTGATGAGCAAACTCCTTCAAGGCCTCGTTGTTATCGATCTTGGCACGGAACTCCAGACCACGGGTCCAGGCAAAGATGGAGGCAATGGGGTTTGTGGAGGTCTCCCGACCCTTTTGGTGCTCACGGTAATGACGGGTAACAGTTCCGTGAGCGGCCTCGGCCTCACAGCACTGACCATCGGGGGTCAAGAGGACTGAGGTCATCAGACCAAGGGAACCATAGCCCTGAGCAACGATATCAGATTGGACATCACCATCATAGTTTTTGCAGGCCCAGACGAAGCCTCCAGAGGACTTTAACATCTGAGCGACCATATCATCGATCAAACGATGCTCATACCAAATCTTCTTGGCCTCGAACTGCTCCTTGTAATCACGCTCGTAGATCTCTTGGAAGATATCCTTGAAGCGACCATCGTACTTCTTCAAGATTGTGTTCTTGGTCGACATGTACAAGGGGTATGACTTTTCAATAGCGACCTTGAAGCATGAGTGAGCGAATCCGATGATGGACTAATTAGGGGAATGATAATGGTAATAAAAAGAGGGAATGTCCCAAGGGTCATTAAATTATCTTTCTTTAACGGATCAATTCGAAGAGGTGAAAGAATTTGGATGGAAGAGATACTTTACCTCATCATGGTTGTACATTCCCATGGCAACACCGGGTCCCTCAAAGTCATAGACGACCAAGTTCTTCTTCTCCGAGCCATCTGCGGGGGTGAAGACCAACTCCAAGCGACCGGGGCCATCGACAACGATGTCTGTGGCCTTGTACTGATCACCGAAGGCATGACGTCCCAAGATGATGGGCTTTGTCCAGCCAGGGACCAAGCGAGGGATGTTCTTGCAAAGAATGGGCTCACGGAAAACAGTGCCTCCCAAGATATTGCGGATGGTACCCTGGAGATTAACCAGCAGAAAAAGAAAAGAAAACAATAATAACAATTGTTGATTAGGAAATGATTCCTCGTGTTTTTCTTCCTGACTAGTCTCTGTCAAATATTGAATTTAAAAAAAAAAAAAAAAAAAAAAAAAAAAAAAGGTGTGTATAAATGCTTACGTTGGGTGATTTCCACATCTTCTTGAGCTTGAACTCCTCAACACGGGCCTCATCTGGGGTGATAGTGGCGCACTTGATGCCGACCTTGTACTTTTTGATAGCCTCAGCGGCATCAATGGTGACTTTTAAAAAGTAAAAATAAGAGCAATTAGGTTAGTACGTCATAATCAAATGGATTGGTTTGTGTGCAATTATAATGTGAGAAAAAAAGTAAATTATTCCCCACGATTAAATAAAATTGCAAGTCACAAATCACGACACTTCTGTCGGGGTTCACTTTCATTCTACTCTTCTCCCCCACGAAATCATCGTTATTTGAATGTTATAGATGTTGTGTCAGATATAATAATAAAGTCGAACATGTCCCATATCGATCGTTATCTGATGGTGCCATTTCCTTCAGAGTCTCATCAGCCCCCACATCCCCCGCTCTTCCCATCATTAAAAGTATTCGTATATAATTCATGTTTTATATTTAGACATTTGAAAATAATTATCACTTTAGGAGCCGACTGACCCATCGCACATTGTCAGATCATTTTTTTTTTTCCTTTCTTTGGCTACTGCTCTCTTCATAGTATCATATTAAACCATTGTTGCTGTTGTTGTCTGTCCTCTTTTTTTTTTTTTTTTTTTTTTTTTTTGTTTGTTGATCAAAGCGAACGTCGGTTCCAGCAAATAAAAAAAATTGAAGAATACGACCATCTCAAGTTTTATAAATACACTTCCTCGGATCAGTAAAATCAATAAAGTGAAATAGTCAAGAATTGAGAGAGAGAAAAAGAGAGAGGGAGAGAGAAAGAGACTCACCTTGATCGTCAGTCTGATCACGGTACTCCATGCCAAGATCAAAGAACTTGATGTCAAGGTCAACATATGGGAGAATCAACTATCCAAGCAATCATATAAATGTGTATTAGAATCATTTTAAAAGACACTTGCACGAAACAATTAGGCAATTAAGTCGCGATTTTTTTCTTTTTCTTTTTCGGGATAAACATACCTTGTCACGAATGCCGTCCCAGATGATGCGAGTCATCTCATCACCCTAAAAGACAATGGAATCATTGCAATGCAGAATGAGAGTCATGAACAAAGTGTAATGAGTAACAGAATTCTTTTTTTTTTTTTCTTCTTTTCCTTCGACTTTGACTTTGACTTTGACTGGAATAGATTTAAAGAAAGCGCAAAGATATCAGGAAAGAAAGAATTAAAAAATAAGGGTCGGCTTAATATACCTGCATCTCGACGACGGTTCCTCCTATTGTAGGATCATTCGCGATAATAATAACATAATGATACAAGTAGAAACCGGGTCAGAATAAGCGTTATATCAATATAGGAACAAGACAAAGAATATAAAAGAATAGTTGATTGACGAGGTTAGTTATGTTGTTACGAACCGTTGATCTTGTTGGCGTTGGTCATGTTGCTTTGACTGTAATGTAAAAACTAGGGTAAAGAAAAGGAGTTTGGATGAAGACTGATGGATAAAGAAGAAAGGAAGAAGAAGAACAGACTAGAAAGAGAAAGAGGAAAGAGAAGAAAGAGAAAAGAAAAAAGTGGGGTTTCTAATCAATAAAAAAAAAAAACGGGTGAATGCTCCCCCCCGCGCTGTGTATGTCGGCACAGACATTACCCAAAAGTTGCTTTTTGCCATAAATTTGTATTGTGTGTTACACGTATTCCTTGGGCTTTTCTTTATGAGACTAGCATGTACATGTACATGTTACATGTTCAGTTGGACTTTCTTCTTGTGTTCAATCTTGTTACAGGGCTTACTTTGTTTTTTTTACCCTCATTCGTCATTCCTGCTTTTTCTCATGCTGCTTGCCTGTGCATGTGTACAGTTTACATGAACATCGTACAAGCCATGCACAGATCCTCATCTTTTCTTTTTGCCTCCACAATCTGTTGTGCATCCTACGTGGGAAAAAAAAAAAAAAAAAAAAAAAAGTGTTATAACGAAATATGTGCAATCCAAAGACGATGGGCTATATGAATATTGTATAGTACATTGCTTTAAACAAGGGTTCAAATAGTAACGGGTGTTTTATCATTTAGCCAACTCGTTCTCAACTAACATCAACCTACCAAGCAACTAGTTTAAGCTCGAGCCAATAGGAATGCGTGTCTGTGGCAGAATTATCTTCGCCTCCCCGTGTTTCCACGCTTTTTTTTTTTAAAAAAAAGGATGATCGGGTGACCATGATAATGATTGGAAATAATGAAAAAGGTAGATTAAATAGGTAATACATTTAAAGCAGACGTAGATATCCGGATCTCAATGTTAATAAGCCTTCTTTTAGACAAAGGGAGTTGTGGTATTTAATAAAACTTTCTATTTCCAATATTGGTATTAATGTAAAAAAATAAAATAATTAATGCTAATGCTCTACTTGGGGACAGCTGGGACCTTTCCACAGTCATAGTACACTCTGCTGACTCCAGGCAATGAACGGTTGGTTCTCTTGACAGCATTGCCATCACAGCCCATTCCTCCCAAACCACCGTTGCCTCCACTGCCACCGCAGCCGTTAGCGTAGACACTCATGCCCTTTGCATCCTTGCTTCCAAAGAAACCCCACTCATAGATCTGGTCCCTCTTGCCTTCACTGAACTGGACAGGGCCTCCAATCTCGAATCCTCCAGTCGACGATCCGTCGTTGTGGTAGATTGTAATAAAGTGGCAGGGCTGGTAGCTGCAGTTTCCTTGAGGAGTACAGAAGACCGGGTGGCAGTTGTTGTTGGTCATCGCGCGGATACCGACAGCAGGCTTGCAGAGAGCATGGGCAGAAGCAGCGAGTCCGAGCAAGGCAAGGGTCAAAACTTGAATGGAAGGCATGATGAGATGATTGTTATAGAGGATTGATTGGTAAAGGATTGTTGTTATTGTTTTTTTTTTTTTGCTTGTTGGTGCAAGTTCAAGTGGATTGTAGGATTTGTTGATGAGGAAATCGAAGACTTTTCGTGGTCCTTTTTATACGTGTTGAGGAGTGTTGATCCCTTTTCCCTCCCGGTGTTCTATACAATGCAAGTTTTGATCGAGATTGTGCTAGAAAGCTATCGACATGTATGGACCATTGTCTAGATCCAGGAAAAGGAAGAAGGCTCTAGGGAAGAGGCGCAAAGTGTGGAAACCTTTGTCGAGCTGCCTCTGAAAGGGCTTGAAGCTGAAGTCATGAGGCGTAGATAGGGTTCGTACCACAAGCACAAGGCACCGGAATATCGGGGTTGATCGTGGGTGCCGGAGTTCAGTCTCGAAAGCTTGCACCCCTGTATGCTGGAATTCCTACTCCCAAAAAGGGTTCAATATCCTCAATAAACAGGGCTTTGACATGGTTTGTCTGAGATTCATTTTCATTTTTTATTTTCAATTGCACCTGCATTATCATAGACTACTGGCACGTGCTCACCTTTTTGCGCTGCATGAAACTGAATTACGAGGCTCTGTTTCCTCCATCAAGGCAAACCCTCAATTCCCAGTTCAAGTACTCTAGCAGGATCATTGGGACTTTTTTATGCAGGCGCTCTAGTCGGATACGTCACACCAAAATTCTCGCCATGAACATCAACGGATTGTTCGCTCATACGCTGACAGACCTCATTCGAGGAATTCGCCAGAACAAGAAAAACGAACAGGCTTATATTGCAAAGGAGATTGCTGACATTCGACTCGAGTTACGACGCAATGACCCAGACCTCAAGGCGCAAGCCATTGCCAAACTTACCTATGTAAAGACTTGGGCACTAGGAAGAAAAAAAAAAAAAAAAAAAAAAAAAAAAAGCTGCATCATTTCATTATCATCTATCTCTTTGCGCACTTGTTCATCAGCAAATAACATGTTTTTGTTTAAACGACTATTCTTTATTCACAGCTTCAAATGATGGGATACGACATGTCTTGGGCATCCTTTCATGTGGTTGAGGTCATGTCATCACCAAAGTTCCTATACAAGAGCATAGGATATCTTGGAGCGGTTCAATCATTTACCCAGGAAACAGATGTGCTCATGCTTACGACCAATCTCATCAAAAAGGTAAGTCGCGCAAAAATAAAAAATCCTTGTTTTATCATTACTCCGCCTCAGCTCTGAGCAGCAATATGCACTTTTCGGGAATACCAAACCGCAAACTATAGCGTCATTCTTTTTGTATGTCTTTATCATTCCGTAGGATCTTGCTTCCTCTAACCCATGCGAAGTAGGAGTGGCTATCAATGGATTATCACATATCCTTACCCCAGACTTGGCACGCGACCTTTGTGCGGACCTTGTCTCTATGCTCAACCATTCTCGCCCGATCATCCGTAAAAAAGTCTTGCTAGTACTTTACAAAGTCTTTTTGAAATATCCAGAAGGTTTGCGCTTGAGTTTCTCGCGTATGAAGGATCGTTTGGATGACCCTGATCCATGTAAGTGAAAGGCAAAGTGCGGTTCTTCAAATGGGATTATTCTCATTGGCTCTATAGATGAATACTGACTAACACATGTGTTATATATACATGCGCATCTTTCAGCTGTCGTATCTGCTGCTGTCAACGTAATATGTGAACTGGCGCGTCGCAATCCCAAGAATTATCTTTCGCTGGCTCCACAGCTCTTCAAGCTACTAACGACATCCTCAAACAATTGGATGCTTATCAAGATCATCAAACTAGTACGTAATATCTTTATTTTTTTTTTTTAATTTTTTTTTTTTAATTACTTTATTGATATGTGAATTTCACATAAAGATGATTCCTTGCAATGTAATATCGAAATGCTAATTAATACATTTTTCAAAATATCCGCGTGGAACTTAGTTTGCAGCATTGACACCCTATGAACCTCGTTTGACAAAAAAGCTTTTACCACCCATTACGACTCTTATTCAGACAACACCCGCCATGTCCTTATTATACGAGTGCATTCATACAGTCATTGCAGGTGGTATGTTAGTCACAAGCGGATCTGGAAGTAATGTTGAAAGCGCCAATACCTTGGCGGCCACCTGTGTCAGCAAGTTACGAACGTTCCTAGAGGATCCGGATCAAAATTGTAAGCGTTTATTTTTATTTTTATTTATATTTTTATAGTTATTTTTATTTTCAATCTCAGGATGATTTTTTAATTTATCCCTAATTTTATCAATCAATTATTAATTATTAATAGTGAAATATATCGGACTATTGGCATTGACCAAGATCCTCCCTACACACCCTCATCTTGTTGGAGAACACAAGGATATTATTTTGAAATGCATTGATGACCCAGATATTTCTATCCGCATGAGGACATTGGATTTGATTGTGGGAATGGCCAACAAGAAAAATTTGACCGAGATTGTCAAACGTCTGATTAATCACTTGCTCCCAGCGAATGATCACAGCCAGGAGATCTCTGCCATCAACAATGCTAATAACAATGGCAGTGCTATGAGTGCATTGATGGATCCTTCCTATCGTGCTGATATCGTACGCAGGATCGTGCTTATCTGTTCTCAAAACTCGTATGCGAACGTGAGCAACTTTGAATGGTATCTGGCAGTGCTCTCGGATTTGACCAATGTTGCTGGAGTGAATGTTGGTAATTTGTTGATGCAACAGTTCATGGATGTCGGAGTTCGTGTCAAGAGCGTGCGGCCGTATACTGTGCGATTAATGGTTCGTATACACTTCGTTTTCCTTTTTTCTTAAGGCTACTTGATGAAATTTCAAGCATAGGAGAAAAAAAAATTCCTAGCAAATGTACACTATTTGACCTTTTTTTTTTTTTTTCTTCAAATATAGATGCGCTTGCTTGCGGATACCAGGCTAACAGAGCCTGATAACGTTGAAAGCTCAAATTCAATGGTCTTGTTGGCTGCAGCATGGTTGACGGGCGAGTATTGCGCTCTGCTTGATTCTCCAGAGACAGCATTGGAGCTCTTGACTCAAAAGTCGACTTGTAAGCTTGAACCACCTATTCAAGCGACCTATCTACAGAGTATACTGAAGATCTTTGGTTACTGGATGAATAGCCTTCAATACTCATGGAATGAGGAAGCCCGACAACAATTAATCGAAACTATCGACTCGCTTCGCAAGGCTGTTAAAGACATGTTCAGTCGTAGTCCTGATCTGGAGGTTCAAGAGAGAGTAAGTGATCGTCTTTTTATTTATTTATTTATTTAATTATTATTATAGTCAATAATAGCAGATCTCATGGTTATTTATTTACTTTCCTTGAATGTTGAATAGGCCTCCAACGTGTCTGTGATTTTGGAAATCATCTCTGAACATGCGCCGCGAACACCACTCAAGGTTGAGAATTCAGTTTCTTTTGCACCGACAATGCCCAAACCCCCCGCTATCCTTGGCTCACTCTATCCTCTTTTCTTTAATCTTGAGCTCAACCCTGTTGCACCTAAAGCTCAAAGGAAGGTTCCTGTCCCTGAAGGACTTGATTTGGAAGCCTGGATCCATGAACCTGCTCCAGAACCTGTATCAGAATCCTCAGACGATGATTTCTTGAATGAAGCCAGTTCTTCGTACGGATATGGATGGAGTGGCCAAGGAGCGACTCCTGGTAACAGAAAGAAGAAGGGTAAGAAGAACCAGGATCAGGAGGACTCCAAGGAAAGTGCTGAAGCCAGAGCTAAGGTAAAGAGAGTTCTAAGACGAGGGAGAAAAAAAAAAAAATCAAGATAATGGAGCGTGAAGATGTTGAATCTTAATTATTAATTAATGGAAAAAAAAAAAAAAAAAAAAAAAATCGTATCAATCGCTCAATAGCGCAAGGCTGAAAGAAGAGAACGGCTGAAGCATGATCCATATTATATTGGTGGCAGTGATGATTCTTCAAGAAGTCAACAGAAAGCTCAGGATGATTTGGATGTTGATTCGATCCCTATAGTTCAACTTAGCATGGCAGGGTTTGAGAAGCCGATTGTTCTTGGCAAAAAATCCAAGAAGAAATCCAAGCGAAGGGAGAGATCACCTTCTCCACCTCCTCAGCCAGTGGAGTTTGCAACGGAGGAAATGCCGGAGGATGCAATGCTTTCTGCGAGTGAAGATGACGCGGACAAGGCTGCGACTAGGCTTCATGGAGGTCAAAAGGGTATTCTGGATTATGACCAATCTGCACTTCATTCAGTAGATCTCTCCATTCCTGTGGGTGAAGATGAGGATTTACCTCGGGCAAAACCATATATGAAGCCGGAAGAGGTTCGACGAATGGAAGATGAACTCGCACAGCGGCGTCGTATGGAGGCTTTGCAAATGAAGAAGGACAAGAAGGACAAGAAGGAAGCCAAGAAATCCAAATCATCCAAGAAGGAGCCCAAGGCGGCGGAAGATAAAGAGACTATGAAGAAGAAGAAGAAGGGCACGAAGAAATCGAAGGAACAGGGAGAGCAGCAATTGATAGAATTGGAAACGCCAGCCATTCAGCGCATATCACCGGAACCTGAACGTGTCAAAACGAAAGCTCAAATTCCTAATGTGGTTCCGGAGGTTGTATCAACGCCGACGAAAAACAAGCCCAAGAAAGAGAAGGAAAAGGAGAAAACAAAAGCAAAAGAGGGCAGCAAATCGAGCGAAACGAAGACCAAGAAAAGCGGTACTGCAAAGAAGTCGACAAAGGAACCCGCAATTGTTTCGTTCCCAGAGCGCTCCGGTTTGGAGTTGGTTTTGAATGACAACATTGCTTTAGTAAGTTCTCAAAGCAACAAGTCGTTGCAGAATTTTATAAATAAGGAGTACTTTTATTTGTTCTAATGGCCATACATTTTTTTTTTTTTTTTTTTTTTTCCCTTAACTGTAGACATACGGTATTGCGCTCTCGCAAACAAGTTTAGAGTCACCGACTGCACCAGGAAGCGACACTACGTCTGACCCGATGATCTCTGTTCACTTTCAGATGCATAACCGCAACTTGACAGAATCTATAACATCAGCGCGTGTAGTGTTTGCGGATTCGTTTGATGTACGTCTTGGAGGAACGTATGCGGATCAAGAGAGTGTTATGATTTCGTCTTTGGTTGATCCCCAGAGCAAAGCAGAGCTGTCACTCGAACTAGTGGTGTTGGGCCGCATCCGCTATGAGCTCAAAGTGATGGGTACACTGTTCTATGAGGTCAATGGACATGGAGAGTCGATTGAATTTAGCTTTGATGTGCCTCCATCGACTTTTATGTTGGCAATCCCTAGATTGACTGGAGCAGAGTTTTCAAAGGTATTGACGGAGCAACTGGAGTCATTCTCGGCAACAGGATCAGCGACAGTACAATTAGCACAGAGCACGAATGGTCAAGATTCACAGTTCTGGGATGCGGTAGAGAAGATCACGAGGGATGTGACACATACACATGTGGTTGAGGTAGTAGATGGAGCTGCCAGCTTTTTCGGACGGAGTTGGCAAGGGTACCAGGTTGCGGGGTTGATCAAGGTCCGGAAGGAGGGTGGAGAGAAGGTGGGAGAGGAAGGAGAAGCAGGAGCAGAAGAGGGATCAAGGACGGTTGAGGTAGAGATGAAGTGTACAGACCAATTGTTTGTGGATGGTCTTGTACAGGAACTACTTGCAGAGGAGACATACTAGACGCGTCTTGAGCAAATGTAGTTTACGCTATGTATTTGTCGGGAGGAGAGAGAGGAATGTGGAGGAAGAGGGGGAATAAAAAATCTTTTTTCCCGCATGCGGGGAATTTTCTCCTTTAGTCCTTAGTCCTCAGTCCTTAGTCTTAGTCCGAGTCTTGATACTGAAATCAAAGATCTTTTTAGCATCTTTGAAACTGAGGGCTGAACATGATAAGCAAAAAAGAAAAAAATGATCAGTGCTCTTCTGTGGGAAAAAAAAAAAAAAAGAATCTCTTGTATTTCTTATCTATTCTTTTTTTTTTTTTTTTTCTTTTCTTTCGGCATTCGCTTCATTCCTTTTCTTCATTCGTTCTTCCTTTTCCTCCACTTGGTCTCTTTCTCCTTTGGTTTCTTATTCACATATTTGAGGTTTCTTTTTTTTTTCTTTTTGTTCAACAACCATGGTCTACTTCAGCGACGAAGCAATCAAGAACAACCTGGAGTGGGTTTCAGGGTTGTCAATTGACACAGAACCCACGGGCGTTCGTCGGTCCTCTATCATCTGCACCATCGGTACTTTTATTCTTTCTTACAATTCCGTTATTTGATTGCTGACATCGCATTATTTAAAAAGATGTTATCAATTAGACAAAAAATAAAAGAAAAAAGAAAAAGAAAAAGAAAAGAACCATCCTTGTTGACAAATACTTTTATTTTTTGCTTTCTTTTTTTTATCTTATTCCCCTAGGCCCAAAGACAAACTCGGTCGAAATGATCACAGCATTGCGAAAGGAGGGCATGAACATCGTGCGCATGGTATGGACCCTCTTTTTTTTTTTTTTTTTTTTTTTAATCATCAATTAGGTTTTCTTTTTGCTTTTGAGGTTTGAATGTCTACATGTGGTCTATGCATATAATTTACTTTTTTTTAAACGTTGGATTGGAATCTTCCGCTCCCCTCCTTCAAGAACTTCAGTCATGGTTCATACGAGTACCACAAGTCAGTCATCGATAATACCCGCAAGAGCTGTGCCGAAACTCCAGGCAAACCAGTCGCTATTGCTCTTGATACCAAGGGACCCGAGATCCGTACGGGTGTGATGGGTGGTGATGGAAGCGATGTACCGTTTGTGGCAGGGCATGAAATGATTTTCAGCACAAAGGATGAATATGCAGAATCCGGTAACGACCAGGTCCTCTATATCGATTACAAGAACCTTCCCAAGGTGATGTCACCCGGGAAGGTGATCTTTATTGATGATGGAGTCATGTCCTTCAAGGTCCTCGAGATCTTATCAGAGACCGATATCAAGGTCGTGGCTTTAAACAATGGGAAACTTTCCTCCAGAAAGGGAGTGAACCTGCCCAAGACCAATGTGGACTTGCCTGCCCTTTCAGAAAAGGATAAAAAGGATTTACAGTTCGGTATTGAGCATGATGTGGACATGATCTTTGCTTCGTTTATTCGAAGTGGTGAGGATGTACGAGAGATTCGTCGTGTCCTTGGTGATGCTGGAAAACATATCAAGATCATCTCGAAGATTGAGAACCATCAGGTAAAATTAAAGAAAGAAGAAGAAGAAGAAGGCATTGATGATGAAGATGAGGAGGAGTAGGAAGGACATGATTAATAACGCAATGGACTCTTTAAAAAAAAAAAAAGGGCGTCCAAAACTTTGATAGCATTTTGGCAGAGACTGATGGAGTGATGGTGGCCCGTGGTGACTTGGGTATTGAGATTCCTTGCTCGACTGTCTTTTTGGCCCAGAAGATGATGATTGCAAAGTGTAGCATTGCAGGCAAGCCTGTCATCTGTGCCACACAGATGCTTGAATCCATGACCGTAAGTTGTTTAATACAAGAATGTTAAAGGCCTGCTTCAAGTTTTTTTTTTAAAAAAAATCCTTGGCCTGACTTTTTCTTTTTCTTTTTTTTTTTAAAAAAAAAAAAAAAAAAAAAAAAGTACAATCCTAGACCTACTCGTGCAGAAGTGTCTGACGTTGCAAATGCGATTTTAGATGGAGCGGATTGTGTAATGTTATCAGGAGAGACTGCCAAAGGATCCTATCCTCTTGAAGCTGTCCGTACGATGCATGAAACATGTCTCTTAGCAGAGTCCGCTATCTGCTATCCTCCCTTGTTCAATGAGATCCGAGACTTGACCCCCCGTCCTACTGAGACGACCGAGACTGTGGCTTCATCTGCAGTGTCTGCAGCACAGGAACAAGCAGCAGGAGCCATTATTGTCTTGACAACGAGTGGTACGACCGCCCGATTGGTAAGCAAATACAGGCCAAAGTGCCCGATCATTGTCTTGACACGCTATGCATCCACCGCCAGACAGGTTCATCTTCACCGAGGCTGCTACCCATACTTTTATGAAATCAAACGAGGTGCTGATTGGCAGGAGGATGTCGGTAAGTTTTTTATTTTTTATTTTTTATTTTTTTTATTTTTTTATTTTTTTATTTCAAAAGTCAATAAGCGGTTCTCACAAGTCTTGGAATTCTCATACCTTTTTCTTTCAATGACAGATGCTCGTCTCAAGTACGGCATGAGGAAGGCTATAGAGGACGGCCTTCTAAAGAAGGGTGACGTGATAGTCATGATCCAAGGTTGGAAGGGAGGTCTTGGCAACACAAACACTCTTCGTGTCCTCCATGCCGAATAGATAGATTATTTATATATAAAAAAAAAAAAAAAAAAAAAAAGATAGGTAATAAAACATTATTGCTTTTGTTTTTTTTTTTTTTTATTAGTATTTTTTTCTCTATTTTTTACTTTCTTATTTTTTTTCTTTTTATTAATGGTGTAAGAGTGCTTAATTGATTCTATGAGGAAAACAAGATTTTATAAAAGTATATAGTGTATATGTGTATAAGTAATATATGGTTCAGAAAACATTTACAATGTCAATGATTAAAAGGTGCTTGGGGAAGAAGGCACTGATATTCTTCTGCCCCTTATTCGAAAGAGTTTTTTTTTTTTTTTTTTTTTTTTTACACTACTTCAACAGATTCCATCCAAGTGATGATATCGTCACGAGCCTTTCGATCTTTCAAGAGCTTGACAGGGTGTACAATACCCACGCCAGGCTGCATGTAATCACGCCATAGCTCTCGCTCACCTCCATACCACAGATAAGACTCCTTCCAGTCCACCCAATTCTCTGTTGGCTCTACAGCAATGAGCGCCAACCCTACTCCAAGCTCCAAAAAGACATCATGCTTAAGGAAGCGCGTAAGGACATCCTTGACCTCCAAGGAAATCCTTCCAGGAACATAGACTGCATCACAGAAGGCTCTGATATCGGCTGGTCCAGGGATTCCAGTGAACTTAGCTATCCGCTCTCTCTGAATATCCGTAAAAGAGGTAGGATCATTCCACATGTCGGTTGTTCCTGGCCTCTCCCAGTGCCAGGAGTATGGTGGTGGTTTGGATCGGTCACGAAGATCTTCTGACAAGATGGGGACATGCTTCCATACTTTGTCCAGATCATATGTGGCAAGCTGATGGACGTTTAGAAGGGTATCATCGTTTGTATAAAGATAGCCCGAGTAATTGGGGAATTCCTCCATCGCCATCACCAGAGATTTATATCCAATGTTTCCTTCATTATGTGAAACAGACCTGACGACTCCTTGGAGATGTTCAGGGACGTCTGGACCATACATGACAATATTAGGGAAGTGAGGCTTGTAGATCGAGAGATACGGCTCAATTGCATCGTAGAGCGGCCAGTTAAAGTTGACGACCAGAAGTACGTCATTGAAAATATCCACTGTTCGCGGTTTGTCCTTGACGATTTGAATCTTGGCCATGGACGGATCTGTTGTGTCTGCTTTACATTGATTAAGGGCCTCAAAAGAAAGTCGATGAGAATCGGTTGAAACAATGGGCTTTTGGATGGCAGTGATAGAATTCCGGACAGCCTGACGGTTGTAAAGGGTCACATCCGGGAAGTTATATCCTACGTTTTGAAGATCTCTGACCCATCGTTCTGAAAGATCCACATCTCCCTCTCCAATGAATTTCTCCTTTGCCATGGCTTTCATGAGGTCAACAATACGAGTTCCGAGGTTGGTGGAGGGAGATGACCAGTTGGCGAGGAATTCGACGAGCTTTGAGGCCTCTGAATAGAGTTGGAGTTCGTCCTCATAATCAGCCAGATAGTTGTGAGCGTTTCGAATCTGATCAACCGTGGGCTTGGTGAAGCCCAAGGAGCCATTAATGTCCCAAAGTAACCGTTGGACCCAATAGCCGCGCCAGATATCACAAACTCGGAAGGAGACTGGAATCAAAAAAGAAAAAGATAAAAAAAAGACATCCTTAATCAATGAGCATATTATATTGTGTACCGTAAAAAGAATAAAAAAAAAAAAAAAAAAAAAAAAAATTAGTCTTTTATGAATGCTTCTTTCTCATACCTGTGATTGGCAGTAACAATCCCCAGAATGCATCGTAACTGAACAAAGTGTTCTAAATAGAAAGAAAGATGAACGTTTTAACGACGATTGTTTGATTGTAATTGTTTGATTATCTGATTGTTTGATTATGATTATGATAGTGAATTGCAGTGCTTGTGCCGGATTTTTTTTTTTTTTTTTTTTTTTTTTTTACCTGGGAATTAAAGGGACAGAACGATCCTGGGGACAACCGAATGGAGGGTGATTTTTTACAGAACTTGATCTTCTTCAACTCCTGTCCTTGAGTCAAACGGAAGATGGCATCAACATCAGGGTCCAAATCAGCCAAGCCTTGTTGAATCATCACAGGGGGTCCCACCAATTTCCTCTCCTTCTCAGGGAGGGAAGCATAGGATGGAAGATATGATACAGGTCGTTCAATGTCAATTTCATTCAAAGGGAAGCCCCGTGGCCAAACATCGGGTCTGCCGAAATGTGAATAGACATTGACGCTTCTCTCTTCAGGTTTGTCCGTGCGATAGGTGATGACACTCTCAGTGGGTGATTCGAATGTGATGTTGGTATTTGGAAGATTGTCGTCTAGGATGATAAGAATAAATAAGAATGTATTTTAGAGGTTTAAATCTTAATTTATTTATTTTATTTTTTTTACAACTCAGTCAATGTGCGTTGTTGTACCTCTCAAAGTGCATTATTTTTGTTATTATCATTGTTATTGTTCTCCTTACCATCAGTATCAAAAATTGTAGTGGCACCTTGTTGAATAGCCCAGAGATAGCCAATGTTCTTGCGAGTGTATGCTCTGTAGGGAATCACCTCTGTAATACCGAATTTTAGACATTGTTGGTCTTCGACTGTCAGGTACACACAGGAACCGCATTCCCATTCTTTGGGTGATTTCGTATCTGCCACAACGACCACCTACACAACAAATGACAGTGGTTTTTGGGTATTTTAGTGTTTTGTAAGAAAATCAAAAAAAAAAAAGACCCCTGTCTCTCTTTTATTTAATATGCATAAGCAACGTCTCATCAGCCCTCTTTTTCTTTCTTTCTTTCTTTTTTTTTTTTTTTTTTTTTTTTTTTTTTTACTCACGTTCCACTCCTTGAGATTGCATAAAAGATTCATGGCATCTGTTGGTGGGTTAATGGTGGTTACTACGATCCAATTCTTGCCAACAAGTTTCTTTTTGGCCGCAAGTTGTTCATCTGGGACCGTGCATTTGTTAGAGACGCTGTCGGCTGTTGACGAACTTTGTCTGAAGAATGGACTGTGGAGATGGAAAAGAGATAAGCTGAAGAAGACACAGAGTGCACAAAAGATTGCCCAGAGTTTCTTGCGAGAGGTACGGGTCATAGAGGTGGACCAGCTGTTGTTGAAACTGAATTGGGCCGTCATTTTTTCATTATATGATGGGGGGAGGAGAAAGGTGGGGAGGGGTGAGAGTGAGGATGAGGATGGGACGAAGAGAAAGGAAGGAAGGATGAGTTAAAAGACAACAAGAAAGAAAGAAAGAAAGAAAAAAGAAAAAGAAGAAAAAAACCCTGTGCCTGCGTTTGTGCTTGTATGGTTTGATTTGATCTCCCATTGAGAATAGGGTTCCGGTAAGATGAGGGCTGTAGTAAACTCGCCTATTGCTTTGGCTTTTGGGACATTTTAATTTGAGTCTTGTCCAAATTTGGGACTATTTTTAGCCTTACGAAACAAAGAAAAAAAAAAAAAAAAAAAATTAAAATACATCCACCATGTGCAGTAATGAGTAACGAGAACATAAAAGGGATAGTCTAGTGGGTCTAAAACTTTCGCCTCGCATTGCAAAGAAGATGGACCAAACTGCTATTTGACAAAGCCGCTAAAAGCACAATAGGCTATGTCTGTGCATATTATATCCCGTATACATTCCTTCCCTTTTTTCCTTTCTTTTTTTTTTTTTTGACATTATTCCATATTTCAAGGATCCAACCTGGCTCATAAAGTATATATCACAACATCTTTTTTGCTCCGCAGTCCTACTCTTTCTTTTTTGTGAACCTTTTCAATGCATGGAATGGTTGGTTCCACAGTTTGATGTTTGGAAATGATTAACGGGATGCATGGCGTGGCGCTGTTCAAATGGCCCTAAATCATTTGCAACACTTGCCCCTCGTGCAACGTGTAATGGGCTCTCAATTGAGAAGAAAACACAATGCTGAGAATTGTCCAATCTTCAATAGCAAAAAAAAAAAAAAAGTCTCCTTATTTAATCAGTCAAAGAAGATCATTTATCATAGACTTTACTGTGCAAGACAATAACTATATCTATATCATCAATTATCCTATCAAGATGGCGCCTATCAAGATGGGGTCCTACTATTTATTAAAGGGAAAAAAAAGAAAAAGGAAAAAAAAAAAAGAAAAAGGAAAGAAAAAGAATATACATGTATATAGACTGATGGGATGGTGATGGGGGCGAGGGCGAGGGCATTTACCATGTGTACATGGATTACTGAAGGACTGTTTTAGAGTTGAGCCTAACAGCCCACCTTTTTTGATACGCCATTTACCTTCCAATACTGAAACCGTTGGTTTGATCGTAATGAATATAGTATACATGTACAGTACATTTGCTATTCAAATATCGGCTCAGTATCTGTGTATCTGGTTCATAGCCTGTCCCTGTCTCAGCATGCTGGGCAATTCAGTGTTACCTCAGGTCCAGCATATTATAACAGTTTATAGAACGGATTCATT
The DNA here is from genome assembly GCF_002105155.1 of Lobosporangium transversale. Lineage (NCBI taxonomy): Eukaryota > Fungi > Mortierellomycota > Mortierellomycetes > Mortierellales > Mortierellaceae > Lobosporangium > Lobosporangium transversale. The sequence continues at coordinate 654,944 of NW_019028994.1, forward strand.
CAATTGGCCCCAGCTTCCTTGTCCCATCCTTTTTGATCTTTCCCACTCGATAAGAGGAACGTGGCGTAACAACAACTCTGCAAGGGCTCAAGTACAGGGCCTTCACTAGGCTTTTGCATGTATCCCCAAACCTAACCCTCATACGCCACAAACAATGATCTGAACGAAATACTTGTAAAGCAGACAATCCGCCTGTTACTTCTGAGTGGTATTGTCTGCTGTCTAAATGAAAGGTGGCTCAGTAGAATATGTATGCCTTAGCTTATGGCCATGACAGCTAAAAAAAAATAAAAATAAAAAATAAAAAAAAAAAAATCCGTCTAATGCTAATAAGCTATTTACCACTAGACCGTCAGCTCAGGTTTATTCCTATCCCATTTCTACCCCCCCTCGCCCCCCTTCTTACTTTGCCAACGAAACTAGTAGGTTGAAATTCTCACTGCTCTATTGGTTCAAGAGTTTAGTAAAAAACATTAGTAAAAAAAGATTCTACAACTACAAACACATCTTACAGGCCTTTTCCGAGTATTAGTTTTCAAGCTGTAAAAAAAAAAAAAAAAAAAAAAAAAAAAAGCAGTTAGTTAATAAACCTTTCATGCTTTAACAATTGCTAATATCGGTATACCCTATACTTGTGGTAGTTTTAGAACTATCGAATTAAAAAAAAGCCTAAATGGTGAATGACTCAGTCAAAGAGGACACGTCAACGTAGCTCGAGTTGATGAGCGGTCAAACTACACTATAGTAATATAGTTAATTAATCTGTAGAAAAAACCTAGTTCCGACAATGTTAACAGAGTAATATTTCATTGACCAAGTGCAAGGTTTGTGTATGTACTCTTCCTAGACATTATTGATCTCATTTCAGTCTATTGTCCTGGCAACCCATCCATAATCATGCATATAGATTATTCTCTTTCTAGAAGCCCTTCATCCCCTTCTCGAAAAGAGTTACAAGCGAGCAGACTGCTGAAGGGAAAAAAAAAAAGAATAAATAAAAAAAATATAACATGCACACACTCTTTTTACTGGTTATAGTGCATAAGATGTAAAAGTAAAAAAGGATCCAAAAGGTGTTTGAACCTGCAGTGAAGCAACGGTATGAAACGATAATGACAAATAAAAAGTTCCGAGCGTCAGAGAGACGCTGGAAGAGTTGTTAAGGATATCTCTTAAAGGGGGGAACAGAGCATATCGATCCTGAATGTACTGTACATGTATGCATCCATGCTTACTTTTCTTCTTTTTTCCCCTTTCCTCTTCCTTACAATGTCACTTTTTTTTTACCCATGGTCGAATCTTTGGAGTAAGGGACACACATTCACCTCTGGAACCTACAAAAAACATTGATTCACATACCAACAAAAAGTATTGTGAATTAAACCCCATTTTCTATATCCAAAGTTAATAGACTACAACCCAGAGGAGAAAAAGAACCGATAAACCATGTTTGACTCCATGAATACTCCTTCACGAAGTGTACTCACGCCAGCGCAGGCTCTGAGACTCTTCGATTTCTACATGCAGGGTACTCACATTATAGACGACGATAACGACATAGTGATGGAGCTGTGTCTCGATGCTGATTCTGTATTGTCTCGAGTCCAGAAGTCTGCAAGGAGGTCCCTTGCCTCAATGCCTTCAACCTCTGCAGCTTCGGGTGAAGATATGGAATTGCGCCAAGGTATTGCCTCAGCCTACCATGAGCTTGCACGCTTATTTGAACAGCTAGGTCATTTGGATGTTGCTCAAGGGCGCAGCAAGAAAGCTGAGAAATGGGGATACATCCAAGAAAGCAGTAACCATGGCAAGAATGCTAGTGACAATAACAAGGGTGGTAATAGCAACAACGGCACCAAACAAGAAAGTAGTGGAACCAATAGCAGCATATCAAACAGAATGGTGAAAACAGCACCAGCACAGACCATTGCAGCTATTTCAAAGGACATATTCAATCACAATGAGCCTCCAACAGCCATCAAGTACAGCTTACCAGATGCTGGTACTCAGCTGAATGACATCCACCAGCTTGTATATTGTCTATCTCTGTTATCACTTACTCCTATCCAAACAAATGGTCTCAATGATCACGAGAAGGAGTGGCGACAGGCCATATTGAACGATCAAGATGAACATGAACGACTGTGTAAACTGGCTTCAGATGTGATTGAGTTGTTCATCAGCGATGACATCAAAGCCGAGGCATCTGTAGCTGAAGTTGTGGCTCTCTCCCCAGTCCTTGATCAAGCACAATTCAGAACACTACTCATGGCTTTGATCAATGGAATCAGCCAGAACATTATGCTGGATACTCATCTGTTACAAGGATTGGCTCAACTGATGCAGTGTGCTCCTCCTGGACACCTTGACTCCGATGACCTTGTCACAATCCTCAACACCCTCAATTATCGCTTACGAGGCACGCATAGTCAATCTGGAGACCATCTCTATTGCCTGTCTGTTACGGTTTCACATGTCCTCGATGCCATGGTCAACAACCAAGTCAAAGGTCTGAAGCAAGAACAACTCCATGAACCACTTGCTGCATTCCTCCAAGGACTAAAAGACAGTTCAGATCCTCAACTATTCTACCAAGCAGCTTATGCCTTCCAAGCCTTGCAGTATATTCCAAATGATGAATCAACAATGCAAGCCATGCTTCGACGGACATCAGCAGTGATCCGAGGAGTGTTTGGAGTAGTGAGTGCAACCAAAGACTTAGATCTGAGTGCCTTCATGGATGAGATAAGCAGTATCCAGAAAAAGCTTCCTTCTGTGACAGAAGCTATTTACATGAGCTTAGGAATATATGAAAATACAACTCACTCTGTGAGAGTGGATCGACATTCAAACAGTGTATGGAAGGAGGACTTAGCTTTAGTCACAAGTCAGCATGGTATCCAGCACTGCGTGGAGCTGATGCACTGCTCCAGAGAGGCGAGTTCACCCAGTTCAAGACTCTTGTGTGTGAAGCATCCTGTCGAAATGATGCAGCATTCCAATGGGGACTATGTCAGAGACTAGGACAGATTGCAGCTGATACACAGTGGACCATGGATACTCGACAGGATGCCATCACACTCCTAGGAGAGATATACAAGAGTGACCAAGAGTGGGATAACCATGCACATATCAAGCAGTGGATCATAAGTATCCTTAGGGAACTATCCTCATTATCACCAGATGGTCTAAAAGGTACATATTGCTCCCTCTTTTTCTGTGGATATGTTTGGATGTTGGCAGTGCTCAGTAAATGGTGATTTATCTACTCACTCCATACACATATCCCTATCCTTCTCTTTCCAGCTGCAGACACTCTCTTGAATGAACTAGAGAAATATGGAGACCTCAAGAGACAAGAGCTATATAGGAAATGTCTACAAGGGCCAATAACCCAGCATCATTTCATCATCACACACTCTCCATCTACATCTTCACATTTGCTTGACCTTGCACAGAATAGACCTGGTGTTGAGGACAGTCTACGGCGACTAAAGAGACAGCGGATGGAGATTGGAAACAACCAAGGGTTCTACATCAAACAGCATGCTAAAGCAAGTCCTCAAGCAAGCGATGACAAGCTATTCTTGCTGATGGACAAGGTAAAAGAGTTCCTGGATAGCGATCAGAAAGTGCTACTTGTCCAAGGAGATTCAGGAGCAGGCAAGTCCACATTCAATCGCACTCTGGAGCGTACACTCTGGGAGACATATCAAAATAGATATGGTCGGATTCCGCTGTTTATCAATCTCCCAGCCATCGACAAGCCAGAGAAGGATCTAGTTGCAAAGCAACTGCGACACTACGATTTCACGGAGCCCGAAATCAAAGAGCTGAAGAAGAGTCGGTCATTTGTTTTGATTTGTGATGGATATGATGAGGGCATGCAGACCACCAATCTGTATGTCTCCAACCAACTGAATAAGTCTGGAGAGTGGATGGCTCAGATGGTGATCAGCTGCCGCAGCGAGTACCTTGGATTGGACTATCGAGATCGGTTCCAACCTATGGACCGCAATCATCAAGCAGATGCTGGATTGTTTGAAGAGGCTGTGATCATGCCATTCTCTGAGGCTCAGATCGATGACTATATCAAGCAATATGTCGATGCCATGGATCCACTGTGGCATGTGGGTGACTACCGGCGTGCATTCAGCCAGGTCCCTAGTCTACAAGACCTCGTAAAGAACCCATTCATGCTATCGATGTCACTAGAAGTACTCCCACGAATAGTAGTTCCAGATCAAGGAAGCACCAACACCAAGATCAAACGTGTCACACTGTACGATCAGTTTGTTGAGCAGTGGCTCGAGCGAGGCAAGAAGCGACTAATCGATGTATTAGGACTACACGTATAAGATATCGTCTATGCCACGTGAGTAGTATTCTAAATCATCGTATACGCTATATGTGTCTATATGGTGCACAGACGTCGCATTTCCGGATACTAAGCCATTCAAGATCGTCAATCAGAAGTTTGGTGACACTAATCAACTGATGATAGGGAGCGTGCTTTGGAACGCTCTCTCGACGTTAGCAGTGGTGCTTACGACTGGAAAGGTAATTGTAGGCCCACACAATTCCTTCTTTCGTTCTCATTGCAACTCACGCTTGTGGTTCAAGAAGGGTGCTGGAAAGGACATGCGCAACAACGTTGTACGCCAGACACGGACCAACTTTGACGACATTATCACATATGGCAAACATGCAGCAGTCCACCCGCGCTTTCTTATGTTTAACGCCAAACCAGTGACCTTGGCGGACCTTTGGACATTCAAGGCGTCGACGCATGGATGGTCAGGGCTTAAAGTTGCAGCATTTGTCTTCAAGAAATTGTTCAATAATTGTGGAGAGCTCTTGAGATCTGAGGTTGAAGAGCGTCTTGCGATGGTTAGGCGAGATAAGGGTGACGATAGCGATGATACAGAAAGCGATCGTGGCATTCGCAATAATTTGCAGCGCCTTGTCGACGTCATGGAAGAGAAGGAAACCCGGCCAGTGAGTGTCAAAGTCGACCGAGAATTGAGGGGCCTCGCAGATAAAGCGAACAAGCAGCTAAGAAAAATCAATCAGACCGTTGTTATAGCACAAGTAGAAAGAATATTGGAAGGCATGCTTCATTAATATATTTTATTGTATTACTTGCTTTGCAAACCTTTCGCCTCGAGGAGAGAAGTGTAGAGACAAAAAGATGACGGAAAGGAATTTAACCATTCGCTTTCTTTGCATGAATAGAAACAGCTTTCCCTATTGAAGCCTAGTACAAACACCTTTATTCAAGTCCACTACAGAAAGAGAGTCTTTAACTCCTCAGCTTCTTGGAGCACTCACCTTCACCATTGCTGTCGCTGTCATCAGCCGAACGTTTTCATGCATTCTTGAGTCGATCAATAAACTCTACATGCTCCTTGGGGAAGACGTTACCAAAGTTGTCATCGCTAATATTGATCACCACTTGTTGCACACCGCTAGCATCCTTTGGAAGCTCTGAGGATGCTGGCAGTTTGTCTGTCCACTTTGTAGGATAAGCAATGATCATGTTGATGTAGACATTTTCAGGGCAGTACTCGCGAAAGTTCTCAGCGTGACATTCAATCTTGGGAGCCGAGACCGTACTGAGTGCATCGTTCCAATCAGCCTCTGAGAAATTCGACGACCCCTGATGCAGCTTCATCTAAAACAATAAAGATGAAGACGGTTGAGATAAGAAGAATGTGCGAAAGAGATTTGTTCAAATACCAAAAGATTTTGCCTTGAAGTACTCACCTGGACAAAGACTGGAAAAATTCTTTCATTGTCAACACGGATGAAAAAAACGAGGTCTGGTCCCGATGGCTTCGGCTTGGGGAAGAAAAATGGCGCAACAGGCACGCTGTTGCGTTTTGAATTGTTGTTGACATGAGCGTCCATAAACTCCCCCATCGACATCATCGCATGTGTCGTACCTTGCTCGAGTCCAGGCTCTTTCCAGCCAACAATCTCCACGTTGCCGACAAGAGCCGGACACATCTTAGAAATTTTGGGGCTATGCGGCCACTCTGCTAGAGGTCCTCTGTTGAACGTCTCACTGAAAACCTTCATCATAAACCGCTCAAACACACATCCTTGCTCAATAGGTGTCGCCTTGATCATACGTTTTGAACCTCTCTTGCAAAGTAGGGATCAATGGCTGCGAAATAATTCTCAACAGCCTTGGAAACGAAGGGCTCGTCAATAACGGTAACGGCCCGACCTCGAATAATCTTGATCCGGCCAAACGCATGTTCGACCAAAGAAGGGTCTACCTCTTTGAGGATAAGGTCATGATTTCCAAACATGCAACGCTGGTACATTAGGAGTCCAAGCATGCTGTCGATAGACTCCACGAGCTTATCCTTGTATCTGTTGTACTTGTCTGAAAGGCGCGAGATCTCGTAACAAATGTTGCCTTTGATGTGTCGATTCGCCCATGACACCAGTCTGCCCTCTGCATCCTGGATAGTCATCTTCCATGAACCAGGGTCATTGCATTCAATAATTCTCTCTATAAAGGAAGAAACATTAAAGCCAAAAGTTGTAAGCATTTGTGCATCAACTCGAGATCATCTTATCAAATCTTCTTTCTTCGTGGCCATCTCACGTTAACATACCAATTGCTGTTATGGCTGGACGAAATCGGCCTGCAAACTTTTCGAACAACATGTCCACCGCGTCCTGAGGAAGGTATTCAGATAAAGCCAGCCTTGATTTTTCGTCTGGCAGACACTTTTCCGCCCGCGAAATGTACGACTTGATCGACTCCTTGCATTTCCATCCAGGAAACTCCATGTAATCAAAAGCGGTGGAGTTGTCCTTCAGTCCAGAACCAGAGCTCTGAACCCAGAAAAGTGTTGCAATGCTGAGTCCAGTCCCACATGTAACAAGCGTGAGCTGCTCATGGCCAATGTCTCGGAAGGCGTGCAGAATTGGGGAGAGAACTGGACGCGGAGAAACCTCGGAGGACATTGACTGGAAAGAACCAATGAACTGATCACCAAGGAACTGTGCCTCATCGTTGATGACGAGAAGCCTGGTACCATCCTTGATCTTCGGTAGACATCCGCGCTGAATAAGTCGGTCCTTTGTGTCCTCATATACATTGCGGACATAATCAGAGAGGTCGAGAATGCTGTGATTTCGAAGTTGAACAACTTTGATGTAAAGCTCATTAAACATGTCCTTGAACAAAACATGTGGACATACTTGCAGCAGAGCCCACCGTGCACTGTTGAATGTTTCACTGCTGCCAGGAGCCCGAATACAGTATTTGAAGATGAGAAGGCGAGATAGAAATAATAAGAGTGTCGTCTTCCGCGCAAAGAGGTTATTAAGCTCAAGATCCACCATAGCAGAGCTTGCCTCGACTTCCTTCAGACGATTGCGCACAGTGTTGAAAAGTGTCATCATATCGCCGCTGCCCCAGTCGTCATCAGCATTGAAGTAGAACCCCCAATGCTGAGAAAGGAGCTCGATCACAGCGCGAGTCTTACCACAGCCTACGGAATAGAGGTTGTTGGGAACAATTAATGTCATGCTTCAGAGACCTATGCTGATATCTAATAGCTCCATTTACCATGTTGCTTACCAGAGACCCCAAAGATAGGAATATTGTATCGGTTATTCTCTTTGACAAGCTCGAGAATGGATCCAGCCGTAAGATTCCTTGATGTCGAATCAGTATGGAAGGATCAGGCAAGTCCATGAAGAGTAAGCTCGGACGTTCAGGAGAGGCTTTTCCAAGACCGCGACGCCATGCTCTAGGCAGCCCTTGAATAGTTCCGTTTGTGGTTGGAAGCTGTCCTTCGCCCTTAACAAACGCATCGAGGAACTTGACTACATCCGATCCTGGTGCAAAGAACTTGTCCGTGATTGTTTTGATGTCAGCATGGAGTTCACCTGTGGTGCATGAGAGGAGGGCAATGTTAGGACGTTTTTTAAAAAAAAAAAAAAAAGTACAGACACAAATGGACAGAAATGGATGCATTCCAGACAGCGGTGTACTGGGACGGGAGACATCCGATGAGTAGCCAGGAACAGGAGTTAATGAGCGAGAAGGTCCTGGTGCCTGCGCCACTAAAAGCAAAATAAGGGGGAGAGAGAGACAGAAAATAAAGTTAATCTGAATAAGCTCATGCAGGCGAAGATCAATCAACAAACGCGAAGAAAAAGACGCGTCTCATTACCTTGTGGAGGAGGGCGCTGGACAATGATGTGGATTGTTTTCTTGGGCGGCTTCTCATCAAAGACATCAGAAATGTCGTCGGTGGGATCAAGCTCTGTTGGGGCATCAATCGCGCTTAAGAGAACGGGAATATGCTTGTTGGCCGCTATTACAGGGTGAGAAACGCCCCAAACGGTGAGCTCATCAGCATCAACATCTTGGAATCGGTTGGCCTTCTTGGCCTTGAGGGCATTCTTGAGGGCATCGAAGGCTCAATCTCGACAGAAAACGCGTTGGAGATTGACTCCCCATCAACAAGGCAAAACAGAGTGAAGAGATTGTCTGGCATATTGCGAAGCATTGAATAGGTAGAAAACAGAAAGAGAGATGATGAGGGAAGAAAAGAAGAAAGCGTTGATACTAAAAACAAAGAGAATAGGGTATCCCTTAAACCGTAAGGTTTGTAGGACAAATTTGTCCAATTATTTTGGACTACTAAACCTATGTAAAAACATGAAAAATTTTTAAGTTGAACTTTATTTTTGAGTGTGAAAGGCTTTAAATCAGTTTCGATTGCTGTTAAAACAAAGAGGGACGTTGCACTTTTCACACCATGTTTGGGTTTTGTTCGTCCCGTGCGATGGGGCTCCACTATCTTTTGCTTCTTGGCGTGCGACCCAGGAGCACCATACACATATTGCACGCTCTTCATCTCTCAATTCCTGCCAATGACCATCACTCTCAAAGCGGCACTCAGGTAACTTGAAGTGTTTAGTTACTCTTTGACGCTGTGTCTTCTTGACACTTGAGCTTCGAGTTTTGGTGTTCTCATGAACAGAATTGATGATACCCTAGACAAGCTTGCGTCGGAACTCCCAGTGTGTGCGAGTGGAGCCTGTTTTTAGGCTAATAATATAGGAGTTGACGATTGAGGTGTCCAACAACCAGAAAAAGAGGGGCAGCCAGTTGCGTCGTGAGGGTTGTTGGGTGTTATAATAGGACCTCAGTTGATCTGCAATATCGACCTCTCCCATGTGGTAATTGTAATCATCAACGACCTTTAGAATATTAAGGTCTTTTCTTGGAGCGTCGGGGTATCCTCCAAGTCTTCTTCCTCTTCTTCAATATCTTCGTTTTGTATTCTGCAGCGGCGTGGAAAAGACAAAGTAATGTCGAAGACATTGTCCTCCATTTCCTCATAAGCACGGGCCACACTCAATGTCATTTGTGATGGAGCATTCATTGGTAAATGAAGTTTGGAATTCACTTAATTTGCGAGTTGATCTGAGTACACCGGTCTATGTAATTTTTTGCGCTCTTTCACTTTTACCCGGGTGTTGGGGGGAGGTGGCTTAATGAAAAAGCGAGAAAAACAAGTAAAGTAGAAAAAAAATAAGGTTATTGGACAAATTTGTCCAATAAACGGTTTAAGGATAAGGAGGAAGGAGTGGCAAAGGCGATGAAAGAAGGCGTGGGAATGGTACGAGAAAGTGGCTATGAAGGGTCAATGGAAAAAATGGTTTGCAGTGGCAAATCACTATTATTTGAGGAAATAAATAAACACTCTTAGACCACACGCATGTAGATGAGATCGCGTATGTTTTCCACGCTGCAATTTTCTTATTATTTTCTTGACGAGCATTTTTCAATCATGATAATAACACGTTCTTTTCTTTTCTTTTATTCATATCGTTACTGGCATAGTTTGCTGTCTGGCATAGTCCACATCAACAAGAAACATATTGTATTCTCGGAGCAGGAAGAGAAGGCGATCACGGCTGATGTCTTAGAATTGTTTTACACCTACGCCTCTGGGATACTCAGTCACAGCAATCTAATCATGATTCGCATGGCCATTCAGCGTCGATCTATGACGTCAGGAGCTCACCGGATGGACAGCAAATAGCTTCCTGTAGTCGTGATGAAACAGTGCGCATATGGGATGCAAGGACAGGACAGTCCATCCATGTTTTACAAATTCCCAATGGATACATAGAAGATATCAAGTATTCACCTGATGGTCGGTTGCTTGCTTCTTGTCATCATTCTTCACGTGTCTACCTTTGGGATGCTCGAACAGGCCAAGTTGCCCATACCTTGGAGCTGCAGGACAGACAATACAATGAGGTTTATACCCTTGATTTCTCACCTATTGACCATCGAATTGCCTTTGGTCATCGCAATGGAGGTGTGACTATATGGAACACACAAACAGGAGAGCTCATCCACACTCTACAGGGCCACAGTGAAGCTGTAGAGCGTGTAGTGTTCTCACCTGATGGCCACCATCTTGCTTCATATGATGAATGGGGAACCCTTAGAGTCTGGATAGCTCATTCAGGTGGCCTTCATTATGAAGTGAAGGATGGAAAAAGGGATGGCTATTCTATCAAATACACGCCTGACGGTCGAAAAATAGTGGTTAAACCCAGCCATTTCCTTAGTGAGCTGCTTGTACGGAACGCAGAAATGGGTGAGCTTTGTTATACAACATCTGAATATTATAGAGGTATAGGGCTATCTTCACCATGTAGCCAACGGATGGCTTGTGCCTGTGAGAATGAACAAATCGATGTGGTGGATATAGAAACGGGAGTTGTTTTGTATACTCTTGAAGGGCATACCAAGAGGATCAGAGAGATGGCCTATTCGGCTGATGGGAAGCACATTGCCTCAAGCAGTGACGATAGGACAGTGCGAGTGTGGGATGCAGAGACAGGCGAGTGCTTGTTAGTAATCCCATCGGAAGTTAGACGTGTTGCTACGCTTGTATGGAATACATCTGAAGAAGGCTACTTTCTGGTCACCGGATCTGAGGATGCCTCTGTTCGGATGTGGCAGATTGTGAAGGAAGGCGATCAATATCAGTGTCGGCTGAAATGGAGCACCAAGCAAACATTTCTCAATGCTAGCAACATGTATATTCAAGGTGTAGTTGGATTGAGCGCAGTCAACAGGAAGCTTCTGATGCAACAAGGAGCAATAAAAGAGCGATCCCATCCGTTGGTCATATATGAGGCATCCAAACAGATTCTGGCAGCATCACCAATGGGACACAATTCCAAAGCAGCCCCCAGCCAAGTTGATGATCATCAGGTCTCATCAGTAGAGATATCTTTGGAGACAGAAGCTTTGAGAGGAGGAACGCTGCTGACAACAATGACAGGAGCAAGTCAATCGATCAGTGACTACCGATTCAAATACAGCATGTGCAGTGAATGTAGATTTGCGCATGTTATTTCGTGTAGACCTCGCTGCTAAAGAAGTAAATAAGCAGGGTGGCATTTCTAGAATAAAGAATAAAATCAAAAGGGTGTTTAGTAATTAGCCATCGTAGAAAATAAGAAAGCACTTGCAGTATGCGTACGGGCTTTTTTGATGTCTTGGAGGTGTTTGCTTGTGTTCAACCCAACTTCATAATATTCAATAATTTTTTTTTTTTTATATTTATTTTTTCATCTTGGTGAGGAATTTGCTTTCTCTACTTGTGGAAACTGTTCACACTACATCCAATGTTGTGTTGTTTCTATTGGAGATAACCTTCCATTCCATTTAACTAAATTGTAAACATTTCATTATTATCTTTGACATATTTTGTTGAGTACTTACACTTACAAAACTAGAGTTCAACGAAGGCCATTAGATCGCCACACTTGTGTCTGTCAGCCGCACACGAGGCGAGATATCTGTTACTTTTAACTTATTGCTCTATATTAAACACTGCTTAATGCAACTTTGTGTCGATGGAATCCATTGGATTTTCTTCAACACGAATAAGAAAATAATAAAATAAAAAGTAGATTGAGAAGAGATAAATAAGAAAAAGGTGCAAGCGGCCAGTTTATCCTCGATCAATGCTTCATATTGGGCGCCAATATGGAGACAAAGTGTCAAGCGAAGTTCATGTCTGTATTACTTCATCACGTAACGGTGCCTCTCAATCAAGCCCTCCTTGTACTTGAAGAGAAAAAACAACGATGGATCCATTCATGTAATCGATAGTTTTTCAAAAAAGCATTAACAACTTACAGACAAGATTCATTAGATTATCTCGGTAGAGCCGGTGTCAGCTGATAAGCATGAATGAGGTATACCTTAACGATGTAATAACAACGCTTGATAGGTGCACTAGGTATGATACTATAGCTAACTCTCCTCATTTTTTTTTATTTATTTATTTATTTTTTTTCTTAATTTTATTTTTATTTTCAAGCAAATTTTTTATTCAATCATCCCATTCTTCCTCTGCCACGATACCCGTATCAGGGACCAACGTATCTCGATCCGCCTTTGATTCCTTGGCTGTCTCAAACATCCTCTCCATTGCCTTCTTCTTCCTATCATCCTCAGCAGCTTGTTGTTTACCCTGCAAAAACTTGTCTAGTGAATTTCCACCTGTCTGAGGAGTTGCTGGTGTTGCCGCAATGTGATGTGATACTAAATGGTATTTTATGATAAAAGAAGAATCAAAATAGGTAAATTAACAAAACTGCAGTCCTTCCTATTCCTCAACAGCAGCAGCAGCAGCAGCAGCAGCAGCAGCAATAGCAATAGCAACAATAATAAAAAGGGGGTTTTTTTTTTTTTTTTTTTTCCGGCTTACATGTTTCCATATCAGATGGGCACAAAGATATCTTCTTTCGCTGAATACCAGAGCCTGCGCCATCAAAGAAGTCTTTCGCTTCCATGCTTGCACTCTCAACATCATCCGTGTCTGGGAACAAGTCATCCTGGAAGTATTCCTTCTTATTCCTTGGAACGGACACACGGATGACCTCCACGCTATTATAGGTCAGACGATACATCTTGGCAAGTTCCAACTCTCGGACGTCACAATACTTCTTGGGCAAGTAAGCTACATCTTGTTGCAATGTCCCCTGTTCAAGACTGGCTACCTCTACAAACAAGCTCTTGTTCGGGGCATCTTCCTTCTTAATACCGACAAGGATCTCAAAGTGCTTCATGACTCGATCGCCGCGAGCGGATATTCCAAGAAGAGAGGTATCTGGATCATAATGTGGGACCAAGACCCCTGGAGAGTTGTCCATCGCCTTCTTATCGACTGGTCCGCTTGCAAGGTCATTAGAATCATACAACAGGATTTCACGTTGGCTACCCCTATTCATGAATGGATTGGTGGCTAGAGAATGTCAATTGCTGGATAATGGACAGAGAGAGAGAAAAAAAAAAAAAAAAAAAGAGAGAGAGAGAAAGAAGACCATACCTGCCAAAGCCAACACTCGCCACTAAATCAGACTCTCCAAGCCAAAGAACTCTGCAGGCTCGAAGACTATCATGACCAGGACCTTCTTGCAGCAATTGTCCCGATAATGCATCCCATATACGGATCTTCTTGTCCCTGCACACCGACACAATCTTGGTCCCTTGGTGATTAAATGCACAGCTAAAGATCTAATGAATGAAAAGGTCAAACTTTAGTACAGTCCTTTAAAAAAAAAAAAAAAAAAAAAAAAAAAAAAAACAGCAAAGTGGCATTTTTTTTTATTAGGATGTTATCTTGGAATCATACCACATCCTTATGACCTTTGATAGTCACCACCTCCTTTTGAGCTTTCAGATCCCATAATCTCAAAGTAGGATCATTGCGATCCATGGAAGCTGAGAGGAGTACATCCTTTGCCTGTGGATGGAATTGGATCAACGAGATTTTATCCATCGTTGGGGACCCGAGAACCCACTCTGGCTTCGTCACATCGTTCTCATGATCAAGACCCTCCTCAGGAATGATCCAGCCCTTGATCTTGGCATCATCTGATGCAGTCACAAGCAAGTTATGGTTGAACGGGTCGAATTTGAAACTTAGCAAGTCTGAAGAGCAGACAAGGGATGGGACCTTGGTCACTCGTCCTGGCTCTGTAGTCTTCAAAATCCCAACGCGTCCTCCTGTAGCCTGGAGAGGAAGTGCCATAAACTTGGGGTTGACCTAAATCGAGTAGAGTGTAGATGCTTAGCATGATTATGTTTATTACGCCAAAAATGACATTTGTGTCTAAAAAAAAAAAAAAGTCTGATAAATCTTCTCCTTTCCCCTTCTTACCTCAATCAGGTTGCATTCAGGAATGGCGCTGATACTCAGCCCTGAAATACTCTCGAAATGCTGGCTGATATGATAAGGCTTAAATGTTAGGAAGCGGAATTTGGATGTTTTATGGGTAGCAAGTCGAACTGCAGCAGGTGATCCAACATGAGTAGTGTTAGATGCAGACGAGGATGGTGAAGTTGAGCTCTTGGGTACTGATGCTGGTGGTGATTCAACGACATTAGCTGTTGAAGTGGCGGGTTGAGGAACGTCTTCTGATGAAGATTTGCTCACAGCTGGTGTTTCGGAAGGTGTAGGTTCAGAAGCCTTATTGTCCACCGCAGGCAACTGTTCCGGGGTAGTTGGTGATGCTGAAACAGTCGGCTTTGGAGAAGATGTACTTGAGGAAGTAGGTAGAGCTTGAGGCGGCGTCGGGGCTGGAGAACGAGAGGGTACCGATGATGCTTGCGTTGAAGTTGAAGTCGAGGCTGAAGCTGAAGTTGGATTTGAGCTGATTGATTTGACAGCTTGCTGCGCCCATGCTGGTTTTCCTGCCATCCCTGGGTCTAACGATACCCTTGGCACGGTTCTGTTCTCGCCCTGCAGCCACTCTGGTGCCTCGAGTCCCGGTGTGGTGGATTTTGTTTCTGGGTAAAGATCCGCATGGAAATCTAGATAACTCTATTGAAAAATATGGAGCACATAAATATATATAAAAAGGATATTATCAGACATTGGCCCTTTGGACTTTTAGGAAAAAAGGAGAAAAAAAAGAAAAAGACAAGGGATGTCCAAACATACTCTTCGAGGAACGTTAACACTGACAGGCCAGAGACTGTTGTTATTGACGACCAAAATACGAGCAACTTCTGTCTGCATGACATTCAAGATTTGTTTTGGCACGAGGCCTGCGCCAGCAACGGGCGCAGGGACTGTAAATCCAGTGCCCTCTGTCATATATGGAGCAGAGTCTGCAATCTCGACCCAATGAATCATGGTCTCGCCCCTTGAAGGAAGGAACATGATGGATGTATCCTCATCATACAGTGGCAGTATGAATCCATTTGAAGAATCCTTATGCTTAAGTTCCAATGGTTTGCTTAGATCATCCGCTTTCCAGAGAGCTATCTCTCTCTCCCTCATGTTATTGAACCCAACTGTAAAAAGCAGATCCTTCTCTCCGATCCAGACAATACGCGATGAACGGCTTCCTACAGGGCCTTGGCCGGTCTAATATAGTTCAAAGCAAAGCAAAGCAAAGCAAAGCGCCCTCCTTCTATTTCAGCTATGTGTAATAGTGTACATGAAGGAAATGAAGTATTTTCCTTTATAGTATACAACTAAGCTGAGCTTGGGGTAGCAGAGCACCATGTAGTTTACTTATCCTCACCTGGATAGGAGACTCGTTTTCTCTGGGGTTAAAGACTCTAATTTGTGTATCTTTACATGTCGTAGCCAATTGTATTCCATCTGCTTTCCATGAAAGACTATAGACCTTGTTGGGATGCGTTAAGGCATAGGCCGGGGTAGAGAGTGTTGATCCGTGCTCATGGCCAGAGATATTCCAGATTTGGACCAGACTCTGTGAGGCTGTGGCAATGATCTAGAGAAAAATAGGTTGTTGGATTTGAAAATACAGAAAACTATTAGTACGAACTATATCTATACATTTTAACATAAACCCAAGCATTTCGATCCTTCAATTAAAAATGTGAGATGAGTTGACTTACACCTTGAGCCGTAGGGTGATGAGCAATTGTTTCGATGGCCTTGCCTGTTCCTGTCACGATTGTAAGTAGGAGTTGAGAGGTAGCCAAACCTTTATCATTGGATGAAATTTGCCACACTTTGACCTGTTGGATAGAGAAAAAACCAAAAGACAAAAAGAAAAAGAAAAAAAAAAAAAAAAAAGAGAGAGAAGAGTAGGATGGTTATAAGAAGTTGTCTTGCTATAAATATCATACATTACTGACACCAAGGACAAGTCTGCATTATCTGCTGAAGACAAACGATCAAATCAATCATACCTCGCCATTCTCGGCTCCAGTGATCAACAAGTTGGCATCAAAGGGACTGAATTCCCAGTCGGAGACATTGGATCCATGGGCATTGAGCGAATAGACATTTTGTCCGACACGTCCTGCGGGTCCCACAGGGAGGATACCGACGGACCCGACTAAGGAAAAAAAATAAAAAATAAAATAAAAAATTAAAATTAAAAAAAGAAGGTCGTTTAAGCATCTCGCACGTTAATCCATGACGATTAATTAAATAACAAATATTTTTAATTTATTACCTCCGCTTTGCTGCTTGAATGCAATCCATGACTGACTGATCTTTACTAATTGACACGAGTCTGTTGAGGCATTGGTCGACAGCTTGAGATCAGTATAGGCATCCTTTAGAAGTAATATTTTTTAAATAAATAAATAAAAAAAAAAAAAAAAAAAAAAAAAAGTAAGTATGGTTGACAGAGAGGATTGAGACTCTACTGTTGCCTTTGCAAAAAAAAATATAATACGGGATAAGTGTAAAGAGCAAGTTGCGTAGAAGAATGGATCTTTTTTTTTTTTTTTTTTTTAAAAAAAAAAATAATAATAACAATAATAATAATAATAATAATAAATACCTCATGTTTAGCTGCCTTTCCAACGGCGTTCCTATACTTTGAAAAATTGGCAAATAGTTTCCGCGACATGGAAATAAGAATTTAAAAATAAAAATAAAAATAAAAGCAGGAATAAAAATAAAAATAAAAAAAAGCAAAATAAAATAAAATATGTGATTATTATTTTTTTTTAAAAAAAGAATAAAAGGTAAGGACAGATTGAGGGGGCAAAGAATGAAATGAGTGAACAAAGATGTAATGAATGAGTAAAATGAACAAATGTGAACGAGATGAAGTCGAATGCAGGCTCTGAACTTTATTTAATGCATGATCATTGTGACGCTTTCTACATCGGCTCTCAACATGATCAGCCCAGGCATGCTTTTTTCTCTTTCATTTCTTCATTCTCTTTGTTTCCTTTCATTGGCGTCCTTGACTTATTAAATCTTTTTTTAATTACATCAATTGTATTTTATTTTTCCTCTTTTTTTTTTAGTTCTTGATTTTCTGAATACATTACAGAGCTTTTGTGCGTAAATTAGATATTACTAGTTAATTATGAGTACTATTCGACTAACTGAAGAGTGGAGGGGAAGCTAAAAAAAAAAAAAAAAAAGAAACATATCAATGGATCTAGTAAGGTGGGATCACCAGTGAGAGCGAGCTGTCCTTTGTAGGTACCGTAACCTGGATCGAATTCAATAGATCTGCAAGTTCTGGTCGCGATGTTGCCAAGTTGGACGAAATCGATAAAGATGAGCCACCGTTGATGCTCGACTGATGATGCTTCGAACGCTGGCCAGAGTGCATGTAGAAGCGTTGTAATGCGGGTGATGGTCCATGTGATTCACTTCCGGCAACCGAGCTGTTGGTGTCACCCCCGTCTGCCGCCTGATGAGCAGCCGACAATGCCTGCTTGAGATTCTCAACTCCAATGGTCTTGTGCGACTGATTGGCCTCTTCATTCAAATTGTCCTTGAAGAAGCTTGTGCGTCGACTGATCTGTGTTGATTGAACTGAGCCTTCTGCAGACTCATCTGTTGAGAGCAATCCGTTGGCTTGTGTAGAGGGTGGCATTACAATCTTTGGTAAAGCCCAGTCCTCCAAAAGGCGTGACACTCGGATTCGGCCTTCACCTTTGGGTCCCAATAGACTCTGATTTCCAGCGATGTTCATAGATGAAAAGAGGATCGAGTTGTTGCCTTCTTTGGCCGACTGTGCAGAGAGTAGGTTGGATTGGGTTTCAGGGTTATAGGCGAAACTGAATCTGTCTGCTCCGGATCGGAATCGATCCGAGACAGTTGTGAGCAAAGTGATCAGGTGCTCCCGTGCGAGAGGATGTGTCAGCACAGGGGAAAGAGGCTCCGATGGTGCTTCCCACTGGTGACCAATTGTTCTCGTCAGGGACTCTTGGTTCTCATAATAGATCGGGTACCACTGAGACTCGCCCTCCCGGGATTTTTGGATGTTTTCCAGATACTCCAAGGGCTCGGCCATTCCGTAGCTGCTCACAGCCTTTTGCAAGTAAATGACGATGACGGTTGCAATAGCACGCTTACGGGCTACCAATATAGTAGGATCCTGCTCATGTCCAGATCCGTCTTCGGCATCCTCCTGCAAGCTCCAGTCCTGAAGTGAGAACAAAACAGGCACAACTCGCATAAACTCATCATCCTGAAAGTGTGCAAACAAGGCTCTAAGGATTCCATAGATAGCAGCCATATCGGTCGGGGTGGCTGTGGGGAGACGTGCGTAAGCATGCAAAGTCTGATGAGTCGCAGCACGGAAATACAAATCGCTAGAGACTGCCGGAGCCGGAGTAGCTAGCAATGACTCTTGGCTGTGGCCCTCATCCTCGGTCGCCAAGAAGGTGATGAGCGCCTGTGCGAAAGCAGTTCGGACGCCCACATTCTCGTCAAGCAAGAGACCAAGGCAGGGTGTCAAAAGCTCGGAAGAAATCTCGGCAACATGAAGACCTGACTCGTGGCGGCCATGCTCTTTGCTTGTCTTGATGACAGAGGTAAGGCATTTGAGCTGAGCCTTGCGGTATTCTGTAGTTGGCACACCATCGATGGTATCTGGCTGGGGAGCGATGCCGATCTTGTGGGACAATTTGCTGACGATATGGGAAATGATGTGAGGGATTTGGTTGCTGTAATAGATATGGGTTGCAAGACCACCTAAAATGCATAAAAATAGAAAAAGAAAATTAATAAAGTAAGCAATCATGTTCATGTAAGAGGAAATTATTTTAAGACATGTTACACACACATAATGTATTCGAAAAGAGTAAAAAAAAAAAAAAAAAAAAAAAATGCTTTCTCAAAAAGAGACGAATTCGTACCCACACTCCTGGTAAGACCATCCTGAATGAGTGTCTCAAGAACAAGCAACTGGCTGGATTCACCCTCTTTGCTCAACGATGTTGAAACAGAAAGGGATTTCGAGAGGGCCGTCAAAAGTGAATTCAGAACCTCGAGGACGGGCATGCCAACGAGGGTCAAGGGTGAATACAGAATAGCCTCCAATGCAGAGATCAATGTGACTTTTTTCTGCAATCGCAGAGACATCTCCGGGGTGGTCGAGTCGACACTATCAATCCGTGCAATAACCTCGTTGACGACCATATAACGGAACTGTGGCATGATTGGGTTCATGATGGCCTTGATGATTCCAACAGTGATGCTTGAAGGCCACCAGACTCCATATTCGTCCAGATAAGAGAAGGTGGGCTCCAATGCCTGTCTGACATTGTCGCCGTTTTGTGTTTTAAAAAGAGCACGGAGACACTGCAGTGCGTGAGCTGTAACCTCATCCTCTGCAACGTCCTTCTCCACATGGGTCGGTGCACGTGTTGATGTTGATGGGCGTGGAGAGGCTGGTGCGGAGGAAGAGTCCTCCAACGAGATTTGAATGCCATCCTTAGCGTCGATCAGACAGTCGATGATGGAAGGAAGGACGAGATTGAGCTGAGACTTGTGGTCGTATGCGTGGAGTGCAGCAGATGAAACGACACTCTCCAGAGCCTTTAGGCCAACCAATCGGTACTTGTTGTTCTCATCGCCCTGTAGGGTTGCAATATCGGAGAACCGAGCCACAACACGCTCATAAAGAGTTCGGAAGTCTTGGTCTACACCCAGGGTGGAGCCATCATGAGCGGCGCAAAAGGCTGAAAAGACGATCTGGCAATGCCTGACAATGTCAAAGTCCGATGTGTCGACCAGGAGAGTGTCAAGGATGGCAACAATATTTTTGGAGAAGATGTTGAGATGACCCTTGCTTGCGATCAAGAGTGCTTTGATAATCTCGAGTGAACAATGGACATCACTGAGTAGGTAAGAGAAAGAGAGAGAAAGAGAATGAAAGAAAACAGACAAAGAGGATTATATGGTGTTATTTTGGTAATTAAAACACAAAATGCATGCGAATGACAGCACAAAGTAGAAGGACTGTAGAGTTGAAAAGCAAAGTGTCAAAGTGTCAAAGTGTCGAGGAAAACGCAGCATTCACACATGATGCTTCATGTGGATAACCAAATGCTGAGCTGTTGTGTTCCCATTCCTCAAGCACAGCACATGTCTGTTTGTGATGCTCAGCCATGCTGATCAAATGTAACAGGGATCTTTCTAGTACGACCCAACAAATCAACAAATCAACAAGCATCTCTGGTGAATGTTGTATGCACAAGAGGGAAAGAACCTTTTCAGACCATGCCATGCTAATCCAGCTCTACTTTTTTTTTTACTCTCATCATTCTATTTCCTTCTTGTCTTTTTTTTTTTTTTTTTCCTTCCAACTTTTGTTGTGCTCTCATTTAATGCTAATTCTGTTTTGGTTCTTTCCCCCTCTGAAATAGCTTCCCGTCTCCAGATGTTGTATGATTCGTCTGAACAATACAATCTTTGATCGCCTCTTTTTTGATGCTCATAAAGTTAAATTAATGATTAAAATAAAAAAAATAAAAAAAAATAGAGTGTTGGCGCATTTTTTTTGTCACTTACTTGAGTCGTTTCTTGCGATAGTCGCGCACGACTTTGTTCTCGATGAAGCTACCGACTTTAGTCAGCTTGACGGGTTTGGAGGTGGTATAAAAGACCAAGTAGGAGAGCTCACTTGATTTGGGACCCTTCTCATCCGACTTTGCGGGATAACAGTTATTGATTAACGAAGCATGCTTGACATATCTGGAGGGGATGAGGGATGAGTGCGTTGCATTCGGATGGGGCACAGGTGGAACGGGTGGGACCGATCCGTTAGCATTGAGGGACAGGCCATGAATAGAGGAAGCAGACACGGACGCAGACCGAGAGCGAGGTGTAGGAGGAGTAGGAGTGATGGAAAGAACAGAGGCAGAAGAGGAAGTGGTCATGATTTGATTAGTATAGCTCGAGTACAGTCAGGGGAAAGAATGTTGAAGACGTTGAGAGGTTAAAAAAAATGTAAAAAGAATTAGAAGAGTAAAAGGATGAAAAGACAGAGAGATGAAAAGAGAGAGAGAGAGAGAGAGAGAGAGAGAGAAAGAAAGAGAGAGAGGGAAAGGATGAAAAGGATAGAGAGTGTAGGAAGGAGAGGTAAAAGTTAGGGAGGATAAAAAGACAAGACAAAGACAGGGACAATGGAGGAGTCAAGGTCGAGTTGAATAAAGGAGTAAAGGAGTGAGCCAGAGAGGAAAAGGAAAAGGAAAAAGAGAAAAAGATGAAGACAAACTAGAAAAGAGAAAAGAAAAGAAAAAAGAAAAAAAGGATGTAATTTTCTTTTCATCACATTGCCTCTCATCCGATGAATTGCATTAATAGTTTTCCTTTTCTTCATTTAGCATTTAGCACCATTTGCTCATCCTCTCTGGCTGATCATCCACAAACCAAAAAAAAGAGAGAGAGAAAGACAGTCCGCACAGAGCCACAAAAGGAAGTTGCTAGTGTGAGGAAATAGCTTTTGAGCCCATTTTCTTCTTTTTTCACGCTCTTGTAACACTTCACACTTTACACTTCACACTACGCACTATGCACTACGCACTACGCACTACGCATACACTTTGATTGATCTATATTAATTACATTGCCGCGCATAGCCTTCGAACCACTTTTTTTTTTACAATCTTTTTTAAATACTTTCATTCACCCCCAATCACAATAAGGTTCTCTGTCTCCTTGCAACAATCATGCCTTGGTCTGGAAGCAATTAAAACAAAAAACAAGGTACAGTCGTACGACTGTCTAAAGTACATAAACTCCGTTACAACCACTCTCCACATCATTGTTATAATTGTTGTTATTATTATTATTGTTATTATTATTATTTCTTTTTTTTTTTTTTCCTTTTACAACTGCGCGTTACAAAATAAATACATATTTGTGTGCTGTAATTACAACGATGTTATTCCATCCAAAGCTAATATTTCAGTGTGCATAACATCATGACCGCTCAATGATAGACATGTGCTCACAATCAATTGAGTGCATTCTTCCTCCCCTTTTCCCTTTCCCTTTTTTTTTTCTTTTTCAATCATCCAGTTAAACGGGTGAACGGGAATAGAACGTTGCAGAGGGTGTAAAGATCGAAAGGGGAAGTATAAAAATTAAGCGCGTTCATGAGGGCTGTATTACCTGCAGCAGATCATGGCTATGACTAGACTGGGCTGTAGCGGGAGTGAAAGTGAAGAGTAAGTAAAGAGAAAAGACAGAGTGAAGAGAGAGAGAGAGAGAGAGAGAAAAGGAAAAAGGAATTGTAAAGAGGTGAGAATGTGTTTTTTCAAAGATCACTGCAAGTTGGAATGAATCGGCAAAGTCGACATTCACTTGATGCACTACGCCGCCGCTTTTTTTTTTTTTTTTTTTTTTTTAAATCCTTACTTTTTCTTATATATTCACTTCACTCGGTAAAATGTAAGTAATGAACAAAAGAGAGAGAGGTGTAGCCGAATGAGAGAATGAATGGAAGCGTAATACAAATGTGAATGCAAACTTTGTTGTTGTTGTCGTTGTTGTTGTCGTTGTCGTTGTCGTTGTCGTTGTCGTTGTCGTTGTCGTTACAAAGTTATTAAAGTTGACTGGTGGAGAGAGAGAGAGAGAGAGAGAGATAGGGTGTTAGTGTGTCAACTAACGTCAGTCAACGTCAGATACAATCCAGTTGATTGTGTTGATTGTGTGAGATAAAGAGAAGATAAAGAAAGAGAGAAAGAGAGAGAACGAACAAAACGGGTAAAAGGAGCAAAACGGGTAAAAGATGAAACCTGAGCAGGTAATGACAGTGAGAGTGAGAGAGTGAGAGAGTGAGAGTGAGAGTAAAGAGCAAGTAAAGAGAGTGAATGAGAGTAGAGAGTAAGAGAGAGAAGAGAATAAAGAGAGTAGAGAATGCAGACAGACTGCAGAGTAAAAGAGTGAGAGCGTTGTAATTGTCTGAGCATGTATCAGAAATTGAAGAGGAAGAAAAGTGAGAAAAAAGACAATCAAAAAAAAAAGCGTCATGAACACACCACATTGACATTAGACATGATTTGATTTGATTTGATTTGATCAGTGCAAGAAATTACCCACTACCTGATTCACATTCATGTTCCCATCAACCCAACTGCATTCTGCATCATGAAGCATCGGAAACAGCAACAGCAAAACTCTAACCTCTCTTTCTTTCTTTTTTATGCTTTTTGCATTTCATGCATTCACAATGTCGTTTTCAAAGGAATTAAAAAGGAAAAAGAAGGTTATATTTCCCAATTGCTCCCTCCACTCCACTCTTCTTTTTCTTTTACTTTCCCTCAGTCAGTGGAATGTCAATTAAACAGGAGGATTACTCATGGTGCTAGTGAGTCTACCATGCCATGCCATGCTATGCTATGCTATGCCAGCAATGATGTTTATTTCCTATAGTCTGATAATAGATGACCATTCCCCTCTTTTTCTTTCTCTCCTATCCCTTCCTATCACAAGGGAAAGAAGTGAAAGATGAAACAAATTTTCACAAAAAAAAAAGTATGACATCACGTGCCACAGAAATGGCCCGTGCTCATGGAATGATGTTTTGTTTGTAATTAAATGAAATGAAAAATTAAAATGTGGTCCAGTTCGGCCTTGTCAGTCATTTGCTTTCTTTAAATACCGATATGCACTCGAAAGCAATCTAGAACCCCATAGGTCCATAGGTTAGCATAGGTTAGGGAAAAGAAAAAAAAGAAAAAGAAAAGAATAAAAGACGCGTCTTGAATCTTCTCCTTGTATTACATAATGTCTACCTTTTGGCTGTACTATGATCAACTTGGCGTATAATATTACTGTTCCTATTGTCCCATGTTATGAAGCATCCAGATAAGGATAGGAAAAAATGCTAATGATGGGCATCCAACACGATCTGTTTTGTTTTTTTGGTCCTTCTTCCTCTAAAGAATTCCGATCTATTTCTCCATATCTTTTTACGGATCTCTTTTTTCAGTAATATAAAGCATTTGTACATGTAAATACATATTAATATCGATACTCAAGTGGCGGCAAATTGAGACAGGGCACAGAGGCGCACATGCCAGGCGTCAATAATCTAACACAAAGTTATTCAGTCGGTCTTACATGGATCATTTCATTTATCCTCTCCTTCACAGCCCACTAAACCCCATATTTTTTTTTCATTTCTTTTGATACAACAACACTAAAGTCTTGAGGATTCATTTTGATTTTTTTTCTCACAGTGTGACACGAATATAAAACATCAAAAAATAAAAAATAAAAAATAAAAAATAAAAAATAAAAAAATTCGCTCTCCGCTTGTCCTTGGTATTGACCATATTAGATTTCGGATGGCTGTATTTGAACCATTCCTTCCTTTTTTCCATCTTTCTGATATCTCCCATCTACCTCTTATACCTTGTCTCGAGATTTTACCAAGGTGGGATGGTGGGAGAATCGAAGCAAGAATATGGGGGACATACAGTAGTCTTGCATATATATAATATATATATACATCTCCCATGTTGGGGTTGGCTTTCTTTTTTCTTTTTTCTTTTTTTTTCTGTACCGTGTTCTGTTCCTATTCCTGTGCTGTACTGCGTCTGTGTGTGAATCTTTTGGTTTTATATAAATCATTGTTCACCTCTTGCCCGATTGTACGCTATGAATTCATTTAATCCCCTTTTTTTTTTTTTTTTTTTTTTTTTACGACGATATAAACAACACAATCATGCATCAAATCATGTCATCCCACAGCTGCTCTTGACTTTTTGCTGCTTTGTTAAAATATTGATTCAGTCAATGATGACACGGATGTCCCAAGCAGGATTGTGAGACTGTCATCCATGCATCCACAGTACAAAAAAGAAAATACCACATCCAAACTTCTGTCGCGACAATCCATTCCGACGATTGACATCAGCTGCATAAAAAGAAAGCGTTTTTCTCCGCTCCGAAAAGGAAAAGGAGACAGAATGAAAAGAGAACACGTCCGGTAGTCAATCGTCAACGAAAGGAAAGAAAAAGTCCCCCGCCTTTGCACTGTCACTTCATCCTATTCAATCTTCCTCATCCTCTCTCTTTTTTTTTTTCTTTTTTTCTTTTTACTTTTTTTCATCTTTCACTCTTTGAACGATACTCCTCTCGCATCTCATCTCTCCATCCTTTTTCCCTTTTCCTTTCCCTTTAC
The DNA here is from genome assembly GCF_002105155.1 of Lobosporangium transversale. Classification (NCBI taxonomy): domain Eukaryota; kingdom Fungi; phylum Mortierellomycota; class Mortierellomycetes; order Mortierellales; family Mortierellaceae; genus Lobosporangium; species Lobosporangium transversale. The sequence goes on from NW_019028994.1 coordinate 680,396, forward strand.
TTCATCCTCTCCATCAACATCAAGACCCTCTCTGGCCTTTCGTCTCTTTGTCCTACCCAACCCTTTACGACCAAACATCTTAATATCCAAGCTGACTGCGGTCGCTGACATATTGCTCAAACCTTGTACAGCAAATGGCCAACAATACACTGAGCGTTCCTTCGCTCGAGACGCTCCATCCAGAGCCAAAGATCTCTCGTCGCGCGCCAAATCGCTCGACCCCTAGCGAAAAGCCACAGACATCCATCCTTCATCGTCTCCGAAAATCATCTAGTAAGCAATTAAAGCAGCAGCAACAACAACGACAGCCTCAGGATCACCAATCTTCTCAGGTACAGCACACACACCTTCTAGTCAGACCTCCACCACTGGACCTGAATAAATCCACAGATACCTCCCCTACTATGGCTCAATCCTCTCTTCCTTCTGCACCATGCTCACCTGCCTCATCCATCTCCTTCAACTCCTCTTCTTCTTCTTCTCCTTCTTCTTCATCTTCAGACCTGCACGAGAATCTTGAAAGTCACGAACATGACCATGCCCATGACAATGCCCATGGATCATCGCGTCGATCATCCAAAGACTCGACCTCGTCTCAGTCCTCTACCGTCCCACGCACTTCATCCCATGGAAACTCTTTGGCCCGTTTGAAGCAATCATTCTCTTTGAAGGTGAAAGGCCGACGCGTCGGAACTGATCCTGAACCCTCCCCTGCCTCTGACCCTGTCCCCATTCCTATTGTTACTTCTACTTCTACTTCTACAACTACCACTACTATCGTTCGCAATAGTAGTAAAACTGGCGCAACGGAGAAAGCCCCTTTACCGATCACTATGAAGGCTAGCAACCAGGCTTCTCCAACGGTCGATTCATTCTCTAGAAAGAAGAGCACTCTGAAGCGATGGCAAAACAGAGGTGCAACCAAATTAAAAGATTGGTTGCATATTCAGCAACATCCTTATCCTAATGATCAAAACCAAAGCCAAAACCAAGGTCAAGGTCAAGGTCAACACCACCGACATCACCTCGTTCGCCACCCCTCGCGACGCGAGACTCCCTCGTTTGCACCACCACTAACACCACCCTCATCACCCTCTCTCCGCCCGGTCATTGGTACTGATAACAACAGCAAGGAAATTGTTGATGAACAGATCAATATCGTTGCACAAGAGCCCGAATTCTTGGATACACATTTGCTCTCACCCAATGTAGAAATCCCAACAGCCACCATTGAAGGAATGTTTGCTCTTCAGACCGTTTCGCAGGACGAAAATCATGCTCATGATCTCAACAACCACGTCACCAATGATAACGACGACACCGTCCCGGTTCATCGCCGTACATCATCATCCGACCGTCCATTATTCGCTTATTCTTCTCATTATCAATCTGCACAAGAGTACCAACGCACTCATCGCCGTCGACGTAGTGACATTGGCCCCTCATTGTCTCACAAGAAAGTATCTGCCTCTGTGGCGGCAGCAGGACCAGGCCGTATCCCACCTCGATCCTCATCCTTACCCCGTTCATTTGGTCCGAGAAGAAGTAGCTCCCATAATTTGCCTACTTTGAACAAAACCAGGGCATCACAATCAATCTCAACCGAACATCACAAAGATAATGACATCGAGCACTCTATTCATGATCAAGATGATTACTTAGATGAGTCTGATCCATACAATCAGATATATCCACAAAGTACTACCATCCTGGAAGACGTTCTCGAAGACAATGTTGAAGAACAGGAACTGGGATCAGAACTACGACTGAAGCTGCAGGAACAGGAGCCGGCCCTTTGTCTCGAATACCCTTCAGAAACTGTTGCCCTTGAGCAAGTCATAGTTGAGCCAATCACACCACCATCAGACCAACGGGTAGTAACTGTCGACGACTTGCTGGATCAAGTTGACGAGCATCTGAAACACAATGTGGCTCAACAACTCCATAGAATGGCCCATCCACCCCATCGTCGTCGTCTACATGTTCGTTCACTCCCTAGGCGTCAACTATGGGCAAAATTGGAGCTGAAACGTCGCGAAAAGAAAAACTGCAAGGCTTCAAAGAGCCAAGGTAATATACATTTACAAATTGTTACGGATCTTTTTTTTTTTTTTTTTTTTTTTTTTTTTTTGGTATACTGTTTAATTAATAATGACTATATAACCTTCACTTTATTATTAGACATGAAATCCCCAAGGAGCCTACAGATAATCAAAAAGATCCAAATCAACGCAACATCAGAGAAGGAGGAAGAGGAGGACGCGAACAGCGATAGTGATTCGCTGGAGATGTTATCTGTTGGATCCTCATCCTCTCAGAGTGATGTAGAATCAACCATGTTTGAGTTATTCAGGGCCATCGATGAGGCCATAGACGAGACTTCCGATACCTCTTTTAGTCTGTCTTCAAGCGACGATGACGGTGAAGACCAAGAAGAGGACCAAGACTATGCACATGGCCATGGACACATAGAGTCGATGATGGATCCAGATGACGACAACGACAACGACTACGACTATGACTATGACTATGACTACGAGAGGATGGATCGTTCTTTTTGGTCATCTTCATCTTGTACACTTCATGATGCAGTACTACCTGAAACAGAGCAAGCAGCGAAAATGACGGATCTCACAACGATAACAACAACAACAAGAGATGATGATGAACCTCTCCTTTCAAGAAAAAAAGGTGAACATCATTCTTTGGTTGTGGCCACGACTAACAACAACAATAGCAGTAACTCTCGAGGCATTGTGATCGGTACTCTCGAATCTATGTATCCAACGACCAGTACTCGGTGGTGTCGCCAGTCTGGACCATGCACCCTTGCTGTCATTGACTTTTGGTCCACAGAGCCCCACTTGAAAGAGCCGTTGGGTCTTTAAAAAAAAAAAAAAAAAAAAAAAAAGCAACAAAGTAATAAATTATACCTCCGTTTTTTTTTTTTTTTTTTTTTTTTTTTCTTTTTCTTTTACAAAGATTATATTAGCTTTCTGGACCTTTAATTCCCATCCCACGCTCTTCGGAACGCATCTACTGAGGCTTTTTTTATTTTTTTTTATTTTTTTTTATTTTTATTTCCTTTGATCAGTTGCAATGATAAATCTCGTATTCGCGACAGAAGAAAAAAAAAAAAAAAAAAGGAAAAGAAAAAAAGCTGATCGCGATCAGCTTGAAGATGGCATGTGGTTCTCACACGGCAACGACATACATGCTTTGTTTCGTAAAATACCCATATTTTTTTTTTTTTTTTTTTTTTTCTTGCTTTTATTTTCTCTTTCTTTCGTTTCATTTCATCTTTTTCACATTGCACATAACTCGAACAATTAACTACAAGAACAACAGTAATAAAAAAAAAAAGGAAATATACATATAAAAATGTGTCATGGTGAGTTTACGGCGTCAATAAATAAAAAAAAAGTTCAGTAACTAGAGTAAAAGTAAAAGCATTGGACTAAATGAGATCGATTGGAATCTTTCTGTGGGTTATAAAACACACACAAGCTACTCCCAAACAAATTTACTGCCGTCGAAACGGTTGCAGCTTGCCCATCAATGTAGATCTGGTTAGGAATACCCGTCATGGCTATTGCTCAATCGGCTGTGCTCGTGCCTGTGGTGAGAACCCACGCGTTGTCCCCCTTTCCGCTCTCGCTCCTGCTCCTGCTTCTACCTCTGCTTCTGTTTCTGCTTCTGTTTTTGCTTATGCTCCTACCTCTGTTCCTGCTCCTTCTCCCGCTCGCACCGGCTTCGAAATGGACCTGAAAAATCGTCTGGCTCAAGAGTCAAAGCCTCTCCCTCCTCTCCCCAGATCCGCTGCAGAGCGTCAATACCTGACCCCACCTGACACTGAAATGTCTTCTCCTGTTGATTCTGACATCAACTAGACAGTCTTTGGGATCATTAAATTGACTGCTTTCTCTTTCAAGTCGAGAAACATTTACTTTTTTTTTTTTTTTTTGTTATTGTTTTGTCAAGATTAAGACTCGTAGTATGCAGACACATCTTGTCATGTAATTCATAGTGGCAAAACATATTGATCCACTGAATAAAAAAAAACAATAATCATAATAAAAAAAAGATATAATATAGTGTATATTGATGATATGATAGATGTCTACGTTCTGAAGTATTAGAAAAGGTATATTAACACTTCTGAGTTAGGTTTAGTATATAATGGCATTCTTTTTTTTTTTTTTTTTTTTTTTTTTTTCTATACAAAATACAGTAATGCGTGATATGATATTTTCTTGTTCCAGCGACCGAAAGAAGAAATCCGTTGCTCTCTCATTTCACTGCCTCTTGGACCAAAAAAAGAAAAAAAGGAGTCCTTAAAAGTTCTCTGTAATAATCAAAATATTAAAGTAAGACAAGCATTAATAAATGAATATTATGAACATTTGTAAACATTGGGACAAGATGAATCAGAAAGGGGCTAGGCTTCTCTCTTTTTTTTTTTTTTTACCTTTGTGCCAGAAAAAGGATGTTCCTGAACCGCTGAATTTAGTACAGCAGGCATGCAACTGTTTACCCATCCTCTTGGGTCCGCAGAAAAAGACACCAATATCTGTGTCTGGATGGCTATTGCGGATGCGATCGAATTCCATGTCGAGGTTGGGGCGTCCAAATCGCGTCCTTGCTCTCAGTCCTGTCACTGTATCTGCGAATGCACTATCCTCGTTGATCATCAAATTACCGACTTCAGAGTGGCGCAGACGACCGGTCAAGAACGTGTGAATTTCAATGAACTGGTTCAAATCCTGGGACTCGAGCGCCAACAGCAATGACTGGAACCATTCGAACGACTCCTTGTCACGACAAATCCAGAAAAAGTAGACTTTATGCAGCTTTGTCGGTTTGGTCGGATAGTTAACTCTGTACCAGATACTCTTGAGGACACTGGCAAAAGGCGTGACACCAATACCTGCGCCCACAAGCACAGTCACCTCATATTTGAACACATCTTCTGAAGCTGCTCCGAAGGGTCCATCAATCATAATCCTTGGCAAGACTGTCACCAATCCATTACGGTCACCCAGATTCTCCTCCCACTCGCCAACACCCTCAGCATCACATCCAAGTTTCTTGCTCAGCTCCTTTGTAAAGTCTCCGACCACACGCATATGTACACTAATATAATCCTCTTCGGGCGCGCTGGTGAGTGTGAAAGGATGCCATTGCCATAATGAAACTTCGGGACAGCACAAAAAGATATATTGGCCAGCCAGAGCATGACAGTCCTCTTTTTTGATTTGGATCTCTACGACCTTGGAGGGATGGAGGATGACACGAGAAATGACGGTCTTTTGCTGAGCTCGATACTCGCGTGCAATACGTTCGAGTAAATAGACGAATCCACTGGCAACCCAGTACTTCCAGAAGCTCGAGATATCCTTGCAGTAGGGTGGGCGGTCTGGGGTGAGGAGACAGAATGCACCGTGGAAGGAGAAGAAGAAGAAAAAGACGAGGAAGAGATGGTGCCAGTACCAAAAGACCTCGAATTTCTTCATGCGGACACTAGGCAGGGCCGTGACGACGATGACGAGCAAGACAATGAGCATGATATGACCAGTGAGTCCTGGTCCAGATACAAACATGAGATGCCAAAAGTTATACTTTGAAGGATCCGCTTGAGAAAGCTTGTAGTAGTTGACATAATGAGCAATGGTGTGGACGAGACTGAAGATGACGATACTCCAAGCGATGGCCTTGTGGAAAGTAACGGCCTTGTCGAAGGGCACGATTCTGTTGAGAGGTGTGGATCGAAGCCAGGAGATAAGGGTCCTGCAGACTGGGAGCAGAATAACACCCGAGTCAACATGAAGAACCAAGGCTGCGCCACGGGCAATAGGAAGAGTAATGCCAACAATTGCACGAGCTTTTTCAAAGTTGTCCGAGTAAAAATAGTTGAAGAAGGCGAGGCCGAACAATCCAATGTGTACCAAGATCCAAACACCGAAAAAGATGACACGATTTCCTGGATTGATTTAATATACAAAAAAAAAAAAAAAAAAAAAAAAAGTTAAAGAAGAGGTTTTTTTGGAGCAGGTGCCCAGACCAGAAATGAAAACAATGTTATTATTGTTGCTTTCACAGCCTCAAACATGAACTTTCTCCGTTCAGTTTTTTTTTTTTTTTTTTTTTTTTTTTACCGACTCAAATAAATCAAAGATGGAAATAAACTTTGTACTGCCGGAAAATAAAGAAATACAATCCTGACATGAACTTTTTTTTTACCTTCATTGATCATCCAGATGCTAATCTTTTGATGCCATGAGAATTCTTTTTCTGCAAACTTGTTATCGTTGCTCGGAGGGAGGGGTCGGAGATGGTCTAGTTCACCTCTTGGAAGACCTGGAGCGGGTCTGCCTAGGTCGCTGTCGTCGTTGAGGCTGCTGAAAGGAGGCTTACCACCCATTTCCTGAAGACGAAAGTAAGTTGGAGAAGGTGGAGGAATAAGAGAAGAGTAAGTGGTAACAGGACGCTGTTTGGCAATATGGGCTTGATGGTCAGCAGAGTTTCGTCTGTTGGCAAGGGTATTGGCTTGGGTCTGGTCATAATTAGAGGAAGAGTTGCCAGTGGGCTGCACTCCTGTGCGGTTGCGTTGTGAAGCCATAATACTTTGTCTATGTGAAAAACAAAAACAAAAAAAAGGCCGATGAAGGAGGACTGCCTACAGGAGTCGTCTCTTTCTCAGGGGAAAGGATGGAATGGAAGGGGATAGGAAGTGATAAAGAGGGGGAGAAAGAACGAAGAAGAGAACTGAAGGTGTGGAGGCAAACAGCCCGAAAAAAGACTGAGTACAAACTCGATGTGAGACAAGGAGAAGAGACTCAGAAAGGGGGAAAGGAAGGCTTATTAAAGATTTCAGGAGAGAAGTATAATAAGAAAGAGAGCTTGAAATATGACCCGATGGAGTCAATGTGGAGTTGAAGAGATAACCAAGATGATGGAAAAGATGATTGACAATCAGATGATGGATGATGTAGGAAAAAGAGAATTAGAAAGAAGTCTGCATTGTGTATGTGAGATGAGTGGTGTCGAGGAAATAGACTAAGTCAAATAAGTAAAACATTTGTATAAATGCAAATGGCACACATATAACACACATATAAATATTATTATATATATATAAATGTGTATATTTATAAATGATCGCTAAAAATGTATTGTTGTAAACTGGTATGTTTACCCGAGGCACTATTTTGGAACTAGCTTTTTTAATGTGCATCCCACTGAAGACTATCTATATCACTTACCGATGTCTGAATGCACCTTTATTTGTATATCCAGTGTCCATGCGATTGCAATTGCGATTGCCATGCATCTTCTCCATCTTGCTTGCAGCACTGCATGATTATATATGCCCACAACATCCCCCCCCCCCCCACATCACTGTCAAAGATCATAAAGACAACACCGAACGGTAGATCAAAATCAAATGTCACAACTACGGACAAAACAACTGCTAAAAGAAATAGCTCTTATTCCTATAATTTCTATGCTCTAGTAATACTTCATGGATTGCCTAATCAAAACTAAACAAACGAACCTCCTGACAAGACTAGCCCTTGTTTTTGTTTTTTGCCTATGGCTGCATGGACAGGATCGATTTTTTGTTACTGCCGTCGATAATCTATCAACCCCTCCATCAACCCATCAACCTCATGATGATGCAGACAAAACACATTTGTGAATTCAGTGAAAGATGTTGAGCTAAAATTACAGATACTCAAGGACGCAATCAACCTTCTTTGATGGCGACAACGACTACAAGTGGTAGTTAGTTGGTGGTATACACTTTATTCCCACTCCTATTCTTATCAAGAGATAAGTGAAGTGTTAACATCTTGACAAAGTAGATAATCCCATAGGCTCAACCAAAGGCTGTTTCTCGTAATTCAAGTATGAAACCATGAAACCCTGACTCTACCCCTTTCTCTGCCCATTCTACCTTCTCTTGGACTTTTATGACATGTCGTACAAGAAGGAATAAAGAGCATTGGAGGTTTCAATTTTGATCTCTGGAGCCAAAAAGCTCAGTCAGGTCTCATTGCATTTTAATTGTTAATAGATCTAACATTAAAATGAAGGGCGATCTTAAAAGATAATCGTGCCCATTCCCGTTTCTCTGGTTACACATCATTTGTGGACGAATAAATATACATCTCAATCGTCTCCATCATTCTTAGCCATGAGACGCAGTGAGCAAGCAATTGGCTCCTGAATGATTTTTTTCTTTTTCTTTTTCTTTTTAAATTGATTTCTGTCATCAAGCAACGAGATGCTTGGTTTTACCCAGTTCATTGATGCAAAGTTCTTTTAGCTTGTTTTCTCATTAACATCACCTTCTTTTTCTCTTAAAAGTCTTTTTTTTTTTTTTTTTTTTTTTTTTTTTTCTAATCCTTTTAGTAATAGTCTCAACCACTCCTTCTTTTTTTTTTTAGGGGTAATCTAATGAGCTATTGAAGATGGCCGCATCTGATAAATCGGGATATCGCATTTTTATTTTTTCTTGTTTTTTCCTTTGGTAAGACTCTCGAGCCTATTTTCTTTAAACTTTGATCGGTGGACTGTAGGACAGGGGTATTGAAAATAAAAAATGACACTTTCTGCATCAGAACTACCCTGAGCACTGGCCTAATGTATAACCTTCTAGACGTTCACAATGCATTCGATCGCGATTTAGAGACAACTTGCTTACACTCTTTCCCGCACTGACCTGTATACATGCATGCAAACTGACTATGTAAAAGGAGTCAAGACCAAAAGAATACTGGAACAGGAGGAAGGGATGCCATTTGTTGACACTGTCGTTTGTAATAACTCAATTACTGTTGTTGGTGTTGATGAATGACGATGAGAAATGGAGAGGAGGGAGAAGCACAAGCAAGCACGTAAAAAGAGCCAAAACCGACAAAAACTAGATCCCTATCCCCCATGGGAAAAAGGAGATCCTCCTTCGAATGTTTGCGTTCACCCCTGTGTGTGAGGATCGGTGCAACAGTGTACAAACAAAAGTAAAAGGGACCGTTGTACTTGTCTTGTCTCTTTTTATTTATTTATTCAACTCTCATTCTCATCCCCATTCTCATTCTCTTTTCATTCATTTTCACATTCTTGCATTCGTTTGTATGTCAAGAGGAAATTGTCTACAGTTCCGTTGTGTCATATCCCACAATCCACCTCCTTTTTTTTACTTTCCCCCCTCTCCTCTTCCCCTTCCCCTCCCCCTTCCCCTTCCCCTTCCCCCTTCTCCACCAATCTAATCGGCACTATACCTCATAATTGAACTCTGCAGCAATACTGCACCCTATACCATGAGTTAGGAAACAGCATTTCACTGTGCGTAAAAAAAAAAAAAAAAAAAAAAAAAGAGAGAAAGAAAGAAAAAAAAAAAAAAAAAAAAAAAAAAAAAAAAGACGCGTCCGAGACTCGCCTACCTACACACAACATAGAAACTATAGTTTTGTTTATTTCATACCCCGCTCTCAGGTGACTAAAAAGAGGGCTAAAAGACAAACTTGTCCAACGCGTACGACGTTGTGGAGTGCTCTTTGGACCTTTTGACAAGATAAATAACCTGCAACAACAATAACAATAACAAAGCAAAAAAAAAAAAAAAAGGCCATTCATTATGCTTGCCGCGACATCTCCTACTGTCACGCCCAATGATGATTCATCTTGTAGTGCTCCTCACACCTGTCACCAGTCGCTAACCCTAAAACCAATGACAAAGGAGTCAATCTTGATTCCACATTTTCAACATGTCAGCCATACCCCACTCCATGGGATCAATGACAGTAGCATCAATAGAAGCCCTCCAATACATGTAGGCCAAACCATGCCTAGGAGCTTGTCTACCTCTGCTATTTGTACTAGTGAAAAGAAGTGGGCCATCATCCCGCGTGCTCTCACATCTACCGATCTAGTGTATCTCTCAATGTCAATGATGGCCTCTAACTCTGCACGGAAGCTTGATCGACCAACAGATTTACGATCGTCTACAGCATGTACGTCTCGAACTGACCAACAACACCAGGAATTGCATTTTCCAATGTCGGTTGTACAAGAACAAACAACAGAAATAGACGTTCATAGACCTAATCTTAATCCTACAAGAACAGATACACTGATGCTGAAGATGATGCCGTAAGTTAAAAAAAGTGAAAACGCTCGTAAGCTTGCCTTCCCTGCCAGAAGAGTTCGCTTTCTTCCATTTCAGAGGGTTCATGTGGTTTATTTTTGTCATTACTATTATCATTGTTCACGTCATCTCTTTTTTTTTTTTTTTTATTTGATGGAGGGAACTGAGTTTACTAACAATGTGAGCAATATCCAAATACGCAGAGTAGTAGAAATTAGGAGAGTAGGAGAGAAGAAAGTCTGGGCCTCCAATAGCTATTTGGATAGCAGGGTTGTGGACGAGTGAGAGTGGTGTACTCAAAAAAAAAAAAAAAAAAAAAAAAAAAAAAAACAAAGAAAGCGGATCTCCAGTCTCCAGAAATGAAAAAAAGGGACCAGTTGTGGATTATGGGTCATGGAGAGTAAAGACATTTCAAATCCGTTGGACCCTTAGAATTTTGTCTGCATTTGCTCATTCAGCCGGGCTTTTTTTTCCCTTAACCTTTACTCCTCCTCTTTTTCTTATTCTCCAACTTTTTTTTTTTTATTTTGCAGATTCGTGTCACATTTTTTTTTTTTCTTCCTCCTTTTCCATCCCACTGGCTTTCTTTTGGCGCACAAACCTCCCTCTTTTCTCCAAATCCCTGCATTTGGCTTTTGTAAAGTATAAAAGCGCTATCACCAGTTCTCACTTTCCCGACATACTGGGTCTTCTGCTTGTTTGGGGCATTAAAGATTGCAGATGACCACCCAGTTGCTCATGTCTATACTATTAAATAATAAATGCAAATAGACAACCAAACTCCTTTAATCGACCCGCAGCATCAGTGTCAGTAGAGCACAAGCGCCAGTCACCTGAACCTGTGGCTTTCCCTGCTATCTCAACCAACGAGTGCCAAGAAGAAGATAGCATGGGTGGCCAGATCATCAGTAAAGGCAACACTACTCATACGCGGGATAACACTTTTTTCCGTTACAACGGGAATGTTGAAGCACATAGTATGGTGACACAGAGCGAACTTGGACAGGAGATTTCCTCCCACCTAGACACATCTTTGCCCATGAATTCCCCGACCATAAATGAGCCACACTCTACGACAACTTGCCAAGGAAACAACATCAATGCCGAGCAAGCCGGAAGCACCAGCGATAATAGTAGTTACAGTACCAATAATGATACCGACCAGAACGCTTCATCGTCATCTTCAATGAGAATTGTCAACCAGACTTCTCCATGGGTTCTTCCTCCCATTCCTTCCTTCTCAGAGCTCAACTTGCGCTTCGACAAAAGTCGTACAAGCACTCCTTATCCCAACGCTTTTAGTAACTCTAGTAGTAACAGCGTCACGGAGCAGGTTCCCAGCCAAAAAGCGCATAGTGATCAGTCGGACAGAATCAGTATCGTCAGCATCTCAATGCCAATACCACAGTATCAACGGATTGACATGGATAGGCCAGGATTCCATACGGAAACGCTACTTTCCCCTGCACCAGGCATCGATGGTCGTTCAGAGACATTTTCAGCGAGTCCTACATCTATCCTTGCTCCCTCAATCTTTGATGATATTCAATCAGACGACAATGAATCATACATCATGTGGAGTGCTTCATCACCGCTGCCTATACACAAACCTTCCACTTCAGTGACAGTGAGTGCGCCGCCATCGGTAGGAGGGACTCCTACTATAGAGGCGGCTGTAACCGCTCCAATAACAGGGGGGCCTCGGAGTGAATATCCATCAACTATGAAAAAGCCAGTCCATTCATTATCACCTATGACAGCAAGCTCTAGCCCTATGGGAAAGCCTAGCAGTCCAACTATAACGGTATCACCTATATCACACCCCCCACATACCATCTCTATAGCGCGGCCAAATGATTCGTTATCACTTTCATCAACACAGAAAGGACGCACAGAAGCTGGACGGTGGTCCTCTGGAGAGCTGTCTAAGGGCGATATAAAGTTGGCTCAAGGTAGAGATAATCCTGAGTCGCATTGCGACCCTATAGAGCAGTCCTTGGAGGACAACAATAATATTCGCTCAGTTGAAGATGTTGCTCGGTTTGCAGGTTCATCAATACAAAAGAAACAGCTGTCGTATCCCCCCAGACTCCAGCTAAAGCGCAATAATACCCTGGAAGCGACAGCTACAAATATAAGGAGGAGCATTAGCGAAGGGCCACCACCACCGGCATTGAAAAAGTCGACTAGCAATACAGCATCCCCGTTAAACCAAAGTGAAGCTGAAGGGGATCGTATTATCATGGCTGCCACTGTAGAAAAGTTGGTGGAGAAGTTAACAAGTGAAATTGGTAAGAACCTTAGTGAAAGCTTTTTGATTTTCGAATTATCAGTTGGTCTCTAAATTTTTTTTTTCCTTCTTCTGAACTTCCCTTCCTTCCGGGTATATATGGGCGATAGATTATACATTTTTGACAGACTTCTTCCTGATCTACCGATTGTTCATAACACCAATGGCCCTATTGAATTTGATCATCCTTCGGTTTCAATGGGCTCTCGCTGACAACTCTCCTCATCGGCAGATTGTCCGCATCCGAACATTTGTCACTCTCCGCCATTGGCTTCTCAATTACTTTGGATATGACTTTATGCGATCCAGGGAATTGCGCAAAACCCTTGAGCTACATTTGAGTTCGTTGAGTCAACATCCGCTTGTGCTCCAAAGCACGCGCGACCAGCGTATCATTAAGGAATTGTGCCAATATTCTCAGAGTCTAAAGAAGATTTACTATAGGAAGGTGGCTCAAAAAAGGCTCGAAAGACTTAATCGTAGAAATGACGAGCGTCAACAACGTCGCCCGCAGGTCAGGCGGATGTCATCGCCAGGTATGTGAACCAACGCAGCTCTGATGGGTTTTTTAAAAAAAAAAAAAAAAAAAAAAAAGACAAGAAACACACCTTATTTCATTTGTGATCTTACTTTCAAAAAAATCCATTTGAATGATTATTATTTTTAGAAACGTCTACAGAGTGGTCTGATTACGAGGATAGCCAACAACACTCGTTCAGGTCACCAAGCGGGGCGGCATATGCTACAGCAGACAGAAGGAACACCACATCAGATTGTTTTACAGAAGAATTGGAGGTAGAGTTTCGATCCAGTGATCAGTCCAACGACGATGACACTGATGAAGTTGACTCTGAATTAGAGGACTCTGATGATGACTATGAGCTGTCTTCAGAAGGTAGTATAGATGATAACAAAGACAGGTCTGACTTGTCATCAGAGCAAGAAGGCTGTTGTGATAATTTCCATAGCAACGAGCCTCGCATGCAAGTAGACAGGCAAAAAGAGTTTATATCCGAGTCTGATTTTGAGTCCGAGGTTCTAAACACCCGTCGAGGCCCAACTCGCTCTGCTGTTGTTGCCACCTCAATAAAAAAGCAAGATGGAATTGATAATGGCTCTAACGTAGAGGTGATCCCACATTCACCTCAGTCCCCCAGGTCGCATGGGCAGGCACAGGGACACCAGAATGAATCAGATTTTATCCAATCTCGCCAACAGCCTGTCGATACTTTCAGTCCAACGTCACCGAGACATCGTGTCAGCATCCGGAGGACACGGCCTGCGCTTCCAGATTTTGACTCATTGGAGGAAGCTACCCATTCAGTAATGCTAGACTCCCCTAGCCCCAGTCACCACCGTAGCAAGAGCACCTCTCGATTTAATCGTAGTAAGGCCCAGGTTACTCCAGCGTTACTTCCTACTATGCCGGCAGGGCCTTTGCTTCCGACACGGAGCTCTATACGACCGGTTGAGCCCTACATAAACCCGCCCCCACGAGCTGCTTCATCAACAGAGAAGAAGAAGCCATGGTCCCGATACATGGCTGCCACTGTTGGCCATCTATCAAAGATGAAAAACGCATTTTCATCCAATACTAAAAAAAGCCATCGGCGTCCGCATTCATCTTCTGTTATCTCTGGAGCCCCTAGTAGCCGGACAACTTCTGTCGACCGGCCTGGACAGCATCGGCAAGGCGGCCGTTCAGGTTTAGAGGGTGAGAGGTTTTCGCATTTCCTCCTGGGGTCCTGCACGGGAAGAAACACGGTTTTTTCGCCGGAAGATTGCCGCCTTTCCAGCAATCGTCGCCTCGGTTTAGAAAGGAGCCGGCAGCGTGAAGAATCTGGAAGTAACTGCTCAAGTGGTGATGACTATCCTCAATATATAATGACACAAAGAAATAGCCGTCAGCTACCATTACGGGAGAATCACCATATAGAGCAACAAGACATGTTGGGTTCACAGCTGTCGGATAGAAGGTTAGAACAAGCACAGCATCCACCCAATGTGGGGCTTGCGCCAGTCTCATCTAGTGGACCCCAAAATAGGGGTCCTGTAGTCTGCAAGGATGTGATAGTCGATTTTGAGGGTCGTAAGGAGAGTCCTGTCTGTAATGAGATTGAATGTGAGCGAGTATATTCTGGGCCATCGTACCCACCCCATACAATCGACTCTGTGGCTTCAGGGGATAATGCTTCCGCTGCTCCTATGGGCACTGCTACTCCTGTTACCACCAATGCTTCAGAAGCGAGTCCAAGCTCCACAGGCAGGGGAGGCACCTGGAATGTTGTACCTCCTGCCGAAATGATTCAGGGCTTACAGCAGCGGAGCCCATCGCAACGAGCATCTTGGGTAGGATTCCCTCCGGAGTCCACCTCACACAGCCAAGATGTTACCTTGGTGAAAACGGGAAAAGTTGAGATCAAACAAGAAGAATGCTTCTTACCAAAGAGGGCTCAGAGTTATGGCCCAAGCTCCGCGGTGGAAGGTATGTCCACATTTGTTGATGACCTGCAGCTCCATCGTCGAAATAGTTGCCAACAACATCAACCGTCCACTCAAGGTCAAGGGAAAGTCCTATTTAATCGGACTCAACGACGGCATTCTTCAGATATGCTAGGTACTGACGATCAGTCTAAAAGACAGGTGTCGACAAGGCATATGAAGATATGTTTTATTTTGTACATCTTCTAATTCCATTCCTATACCTTCACCCGTGTAAACAACACAGGAAGCATTTCTAAGCTGAGCCATGTCCAAGCTGACCCGAATGTGCAGCAATCCTCTGGTCTCCGGCGCGGATCTCTACCTTTGGTACCCACTTTTTCAATCTGGAAGAGCCATTCCCGTCCCCAGTCTCATTCACTTAATCGGATTTCTGGCTTGGACATGACTATATCCGGCACCAGTCATCCGCCACAGATAGAGCCTACTCTCAACTCGCGTATAGAAGACTCTGGTAATATGTCTGTCACCGCTGGACAAGCTCAAGCACCCTCCAATACCATGGCTGACTCTTTGGCTAACAGAGCCGATCCTTGCCAATCGGAGAACCATCGAGCTGACCAAGCTATGTATTCCGATCAACAGGATTTTCATCATGATTCGGCCTCGTTTCATCCACTTGAATCTACATCGTTTTCAACGAAGAGGTCCCTTTCATTACCCTTAGTTCTCCGATATAGATCGGAATTAATTGCTCAGCAACTCTGCCTGATCGAGCGAGAGTTGTTGAGCCAGATTCAGTGGTATGAACTTGTTGATGCAGGCTGGACAAAAAAAGTCAATGCAACCACACATAGTGCGAACCAAAAGGAAAAAACGGGGAAAGGAACTCTCAATAAGAGACAGTATCAAGGGTCAGAGGGCGCAGCTGCGGGGGTCTATCCAGACGAACAAAATCCTGGTATCGTGCCATTGGATCATCCTGTTGAGGCTACATCCACATATGTATCTAGGTCTACTGCAGGCAAGAGGCCAAAAAATGCTTTGAAGGACACTAAGCGACGGCTTGTGAAGCGCGAGGAAAGTCGTGGTATCAGAAGGCTTGTAGAGCGGTTCAACTTGGTAAGTAGAATTATCTATTTATTTATTTTATTATTTTATTTTATTTTATTTTATTTTTTTGCTTGTTGGTGTTGCTGTTGTTGAACGCTTTATTTTTATTTTTATTTTTTTTAAAAAAAAAAAAAAAAAAAAAAAAAAAACGATTACATGAACAGACATGCCAATGGGTAACATATGAGATCGTTCGAACACGAAATTTGAGTATGAGAGTCAAGGTTGTGGAAAAGTTCATTAGGATAGCCCACGTAAGTCTATGGAAATACCAAATCCTTCTTTTGTGTTGAATCATGCACAAGAACGCGCGCAGCTCAACCATGTATATTTCCTCTGATCTCAAACAAAAAAAAAAAAAAAAAAAAAAAAAAAAAACGTTCATAGACCTGTTACAACCATTCCAACTTTAGCTCACTCATACAATTGATGCTCGGATTGCAATCTTTGCCCGTGTCCAGATTAAGCCAGACTTGGGCCAGAGTCCGAGCACAGGAAATGAAGACTATGGAGGAGTTAGTCGAGTTTACATTGCCTTTCCACAACTGGAAACACCTACGGGAGGCAATGAAGAATATCGCAGATGAATGGGGCGGTAGTGGTGCTAATGTCAGTACCAGTGCCAATAGTAGTACCGGTGGTGATGCTGATTCTGGTGCTAGTTCTGGTGCTGGTGTTGGTGTTGATGTTGGCGCTGGTGTTGGACCTTCTACACCATCCGCAGTCGCCGAAAAGCCGACGATAAGCACGGGTGGGGGAACGTTCTTCAGTCGGAAGCCTTCAAAATCTATGGCCAGTCTAAGTGTCAAGGTTGGAAGAGGAACCATTCGTTGGCCATCAACAACGCCTCAGCCTTTGGGAACAAACACAGGGACTGTTTCAGTATTATCAAACGCTCAGCGGATGAACCATCCATTGGAACAAAAGAGCGTGTCTAGTCCAGTCTCACCTGTAGCATCAGTGAAACAGACAGTGCCGCTGATACCGATTTCTGCAAGCTCAAAAGGTAAAGAGAAAGAAAGGGATAAGGATATTTCCAGATCAGGACAGCAGGGAGGATGTATCCCATTTCTTGGTATGTATAGTATACATATACATATATATTTGTATGTAAAAAAAAAAAAAAAAAAAAAAAAAAAAGATCGCGTGTCTGATAATTTGCTCACATTCTTTCCTCTACGCTCACTCTAACTCTGTAATATTTGTTCTTATTGAAAAGGTCTCTATCTGTCTGATCTTGTGTTTAATTCTGAGCTACCATCGTTTGTTGAGCCGCCGGCTTCGCCTTCGATGATGAGCTCAGCGAGCGAAATGCATCCTACCCCTGTCCCTGTCCCTGTTCTTGCCCCTGACCCTGACCCTGCCCCTGTACCGACTCGTGCTCCTACCTCTGCTTGTACCTCTGCTCCAACCCCTGGCCCTGTTCCAGTGATGAGGGCTGATAATGGTCGGTTGATCAATATTCACAAACATAGGACGACTGCCACGATCATCAAGCGTATTCTAGGGTTTAAGATCATGGCAGCACGATATCCATTTGAGCCGGAGGCAGAGATACAATATCTATTACAGACGATTGAAGGTGCGGAGTCAGCAGAACTGCTTCGATTAAGCAAACTTTGTGAAGAGTGATCATAAAAAAAGAAAGAAGAAGAAGAAAAAAAAAAAAAAAAAAAAAAAAAAAAGAGGGGGAGAAAGCATCTCCCAGAACCCAAGGCAGTGTATACACTATTTGATCACTGATCACTGAGCAAAACTTTATGGTTTCAACGTTATTTTCTTTGATTTAAAGATGGTTTTTTTTTTTTTTTTTTTTTTTTACAACGCTTGTATATATAAATATATAAAACTACTCCTCCCAGACACTACGATTGTGAGGAGAGGAAAGAGGATGTTTTTGCTTTTTTATTTTTTAAATGTTTTTTTGTTTGTTTTGTCAGGGCTAGAGTAGATTGTAATAATAGAAATAAATAAATACCGTACAGTACACAGTACAGAAACAAGGACGTGTAAAGATGTATAAGATGTATGTGATGTATAACAAAGAAAGAGTTGGAAGTAAACTCCATTTAGTGGCGCATGAAAAAAGACTATTTTAAGTGGCACAGGGGGGCACAGGCAGGAGGAGGAGGGGGCATAGAGAGGGGCCAAGCAAAAGAAAGGGCCAGAACACACTCAAAGTTCAGACAACTTGCAACGCTTGAAACTTTTTTTTTTTTTTTTTTTTTTTTTGTTTTTAATCAATTGGTGTTGGTGTCGGCAATATCCTAGCTCATCTTTTTTCCCTTTTTCCTTTTTTTTTGTTGACATTGACATTGACATTGACATTGTTGATCTTTTTAGACTAAGGGGGTGAAATAGTAGATAATTATTTATACAAACGTTGAATAACAACATGTGTATACAGTTGACCGTTTGTTTAGCAGGAATAACAAAAGGATTCGGGGGATACACATTTAAAAAAAAAGGGGGGAGAGAAAGATTATTGTATACTATTTTTTTTTACATTTTTACGTTTTATTAAATACTAATTATTATTTATTTATTTATTATTACGATGATTATTATTCCTTGATATATATGTATATAAAAAAAAAGAAGCTATTTTACATGATATTACAGCCACATCCAGTGGCCTGGGTCTCAAAAGGATCCTCCTTCTTATCCACTTCACCCCAAACGGTGGGAATGAACATGTCTCTCCTTGCTTGACAGTATTGAATAAGCCTATGATCAAAGACGTAAAGAGGAAAAAAGAGTGAGAAAGTTTGAGCTTGTTACACGGTCAGGAGTCTGATCAATTTCATTTTTGCATTTGTTGTCGATGTTTGTGTTTCCTGTATGTTTCTGTATTTGTGTGTACTCCTTTCCTAGTTTCCTGCTTTTTTATTTCGCTTCGTTACGATAAAATCTTTTTTTTTTTTTTTTTTTTTTTTTGTTTTTTTGTTTTGTTTTTGTTTTTTTTTTTTTTTTTGTTTGTATTGATTATAACCTTGTGATGAATTGGAGCTTTGGGTTGCACAAAAACAAAAAACAAGACTAAAAAATTATCCTTTTAATAATAATAAAAAAAAAAAAAAAAAACTTACAGGATGCTTGCCTGGGATACAGAGATACGTTCACGTTCATATTGCTCACGTAGCTTCTTGTTATGCTCCAGCTGACGCTGGAGCCTCATTTCTGTCGACATTGAGATTAGAAATGTCGTCTATTTTATTTTCTTTTTCTTTTTCTTTTTCTTTTTCTTTTTTAAATATGATCTATTAGGAATATAGAATAAAGAGTAGAAAAGGTGATGCTGCTGTGTAAGTTGGTGAAAGAAAAGGCAAGGTAGAAGAGGAGCAAGGCTCTACTGGTTTTTATTTCTTTTTTTTTATTTTTTTTATTTTTTCCTTTTTTCAAAGCAAAGTAATTGGAGAAAAGAAAAGAGTGGATCGATCAGATGTGTTGTTGTTGATAAAGTGAAATTGATTTTTATCGGGAGGGGGGGATGTGGAGA
Organism: Lobosporangium transversale; assembly: GCF_002105155.1. Taxonomy (NCBI): domain Eukaryota; kingdom Fungi; phylum Mortierellomycota; class Mortierellomycetes; order Mortierellales; family Mortierellaceae; genus Lobosporangium; species Lobosporangium transversale. The sequence continues at coordinate 699,890 of NW_019028994.1, forward strand.
AGGAATTGAATTGAATTAAAGTGAAACGAATTGAATGTGGAGAGAGAGGAGAACGTGACAACTAGCAAATTACAACTTACAAGAGAGATAATGAAATGTAATGTTAGGGGGAAATATTAAGAGAGAGAGAGAGAGAGAGAGAGAGAGAGAGAGAGAGAGAGAGAGAGAGAGAGAGAAAATGAATGTGGAGATGAATATTAAAAGTGGATACAAAGAAACTGAGTGAGCGAGAGGAATTGTCGTAATGTGGTCAATGGATATGTGCCGCAAGAGCTTGGTTCTTTTTTTTTTTTTTTTTTTTTAACAGAAAAAGAAAAGTGTGGGGAAGAGGTGTGATGCAAAGTGCGAATAAAAAAAAGAATGAATAATAAAGTGGAATAAACAGAATGAAGAGATCAATGAGCTGAATGAATGAATGAATGAATAAATAAATAAATGAATAAATAAATGAACGAATGAATGAATGAACGGATGAATCAAAGTATCTTTTAAAGGAAAGAAAAAGAAGTAAGAGAGAAAGAAAAGGAAGTAAGAGAGGAAGAAAAGGAGGAAAGAAAGAAAAAAAGAGAGAAAGAGAAAGAGAAAGTAAATTAGGGGTGGAGATGTATGCCGACATCCGACATGGGATGATGTATGGGGTCCGGTACACACAGGACAGGTAAGAGAACCAATCCTTTACAGAATAAAATAAATAGAAATAATTCATTCATGCAACCCAAAAAACCCGCCCTAGTTTATCCTAACAATTCTTTTCAGGCATCGGGCTCTGTTCAGTCTAAAAACTACGATCATTGGCAAAAATGTTGGTTGATGGTTGTTTGTGCATGTGTATCACTTCTGTTAGGGGGCTGTTTAGAAACATCGTTGTCGTTCGTGGATGGCGGATCATTTATTTTTCTAATGCTCACTCCTTTTTGAAAAAAGTATAGCATTGACATTGGTGATGTGATGTTGTGTTGTACATGTTATGTTGTGTGGCGTAGACACAATTGCAAGTTCATCAATGTCCATTGCAGCGCAGGTTGGAAAAGATTATCACTCTTGCTCACAACTCTTTTTTTTTTTTTTTTTTTTTTTTTCTTTTAATGAGAGCAAGCAATTAGAGCCAAAACCCGTAGGAGTGGTTGGTTGATGAGGAATATCTATCCTTTATCTGGTAGAGTGGGATTAGAAAGCAAGAGAGAGAAAGTGTCGTGTGCTTTTATCTACGCTTTGTCTCCTCCCATCTTCTATATTTATCTGTAAAACACGCGTCTTTCTTGGAGTTGTATCCATTCACACAATACATACGTCAAACACCCTCCCGCAGCGTATCTTTCTTTGCTACTGAAACACAAAAGACGGAATATATTTATATATTTTAATCATAATCTGATGGTTTCGCAATGTTCATATGCTCGTGCATGCGTTATTCTCATAGTGTAAAGTAAAGATGAGACTGCAATTTGGGTTGTCACATTCCGGGACAGCTCAGTCACGGGGGAAAAGGGTCAAGTTATCAAGTTGCAGTCCCTCCAAGTTATCAAGTTGCAAGTTGCTCCCCTTCAATGTCCTTCCTCTTTACTTTCTTTTTGTAACCCATAGAATAAAAAACCCTTGAAAGGGTAATAAGTTTAACTTTTTCATTTCTCATTTCTTTATTTCTTTTTCTTTTCTTTATTTCCTTCTTTCTTCCTCCAAATACAAAGCCATGTCGACGGTCCCAACCGTCCAACGCTCGCCTCAAAAGAGTCGGTCTGACCAAGCTTTTACCCAGAACACGCGCCAGAACCTGTCCTCTACATCTCCAACAAATGCGTCCCAAGGTATTAAACAATACAACCTTTTTTTCTTTATTTATTTTACAGCAATTATAATTTTTGCTCAGTTTAAACATGTTGCAAACTACGTAGGCGTGTGAATAACGGTCTATGTGTGTGTGTGTGTGTGTGTGTGTGTGCATGTCTATGCAAAAGGAACGAGGAATGAAAAAAAAAAAAAAAAAAAAAAAAAAAAAAGTCTTTGCCAGGTCTGATGTAATTTAGCAAATGAATAGTTGCTGATCGTTGTTTTTTTTTTTTTTTATACCATATGATGCCGATGTTAATGTAGATGATCCCATGAAGATGTTCAAAATCCTCGAAGCATTGCAGAAAGGTATATTCTCTTTTTTTTATTTTTTTTTTATTCATTACATTCGCTTGCTTACCCTCTGCCCCATTCTTTTTCTTTTCTTTAGGCGACTTGAATTCACTCTCTGTGCTCTTACCCACCTACAAGACTGGACCGACCTTTCACAACCCCAGCGCCTCAATCTCCAGCACTCATTCATTCGAGAGTGCATCTCAAGGAAGTCAGACCACACCTGTTCACCTTGCAGTTCAATGTGCACAATACCCAGTCGTAGAATATGTCGTCAACACTACACCTCAAATAGATCTTAATGCTAGAGATAGTCATGGCTCAACCGCCCTTCATATCGCATCCAGTATGGGCCGTCTTGATGTAGTCAAACTATTGCTTTCGAAGGCTGAGGTGAACGACGGTATCTTGGACTATAAGGGCAAGAGTGCTCTCGATGTAGCCTCCATAGTTGAAGTGCGCGTTGTCCTCAAAGGTATAAACAACTTGAACATTGACATTGACATTAACATTATAACATTATTACAAGGCACCATGAAACTGCTTTCTTTCTTTCTTTCTTTCCTCCCCTTTTCCAACTCCTGACGAGTACAAGATACTAAATGACTATGCGTCTCTGATATTAAAAAAAAAAAAAAAAAAAAAATAAATCCTATTTTAGCCCATCGAACTGAATACCTTTCAAAGACGACAGCACTCATGCACCAATATGCAGAAGCAGGAGATTTGACTAGTTTGAAAGGGCTTTTTGATCATCCTCGTGCTGCGTTTGTACTCAACATCAGTCACCAAGACACCGAGACAGGATCAACCATATTACATTCTGCCAGTCGGCGAAAGGATATGGCTATGGTGCAATGGTGTCTGGATCAAGGGATTGATACACTTCTTCGAGACAAGAAAGGAAAAACTGCTGCCGATGTTACCAAGGATACAAAAATTAAGAATCTATTACGAGATTCTCGTTCCCAAGGTAATAATATAATAAGAAAAATAGAATGACATAACTATTTTACTTTTATTTTGATTGATTGATGTAATGCATTTCTTTGAAATGAAGCGTAAAATTAAAAAAGCTAATTATCATTATTATTAATTTTTTATTTTATTTTATTTTATTTTATTTTATTTCATTTCATTTTTATTTTATTTTATTTTTTTTTTATATAAATAGCATCCACTGCACCTATAGTTCCAACCACACCTGGGCAACCACCTAAACTTGAGGGAACACTCTTCAAATGGACCAACTACGCTTCAGGATATAAAGCGAGGTGGTTCGTACTTGAGGATGGTATCCTATCATATTTTCACAACCAGGAAGACGCTGGAAATGCATGTAGAGGAAGTATCAACTTGAGAATCGCCAAGGTCGATATCGATTCGAATGACAAGCAGCGATTTGACATCGTTGGCAAAGGCTCCGTTCGATATCATCTCAAAGCAGGTCACGCTCAAGAGGCTCAGCGTTGGATCCTTGCACTGAACCAATCAAAACAGTGGATAGAAGAGACCTCGGGAACCAATGATCGCATGTCATTCATGGAACCTCGCCAGAGCTTGAGCCTTTCAGGTACCGATCTTTCTCGACAAAGAGACTCGATGTTGGCTCGTGGACGAACCGTTGTTCGGGAAGGGAAATCTTTGGCTCGTTCACAACGATCCCGCTCTTCTTCTGCCAGCCCAGATGAGGCTGCTGTCGAGGACAGTGTTGTTCCACATGCAGAATCGTTTATCACAACAAATAACTATGTACAGTCTCAGATCCAGATTCACACCGAGTTTGCAGAGAACCTGATCCGACTCCAGAGAGCTGCAGAAGTCCCAGAGGACTCTGAAATCATGAAGCTGACCTTGGCCACCCATGAATCATCACTTGCCATCAAGAACTCGCTTCAAAAACTCCAGGCCATGACCAAGGATCGTGAGGATTATTGGAAGCGAATTCTACAACAAGAGTCACAAAAACGTGAGCTTTGGGAAGAAAATTTAAGGATTCTCTCTGAGGAGCAACTGCAGATGCAGGATCTCTTGAAACGCACAGAAGAATCTAAGCGAAAGTTGAAGAAGGGTCGACCAGCTCGTTCCAAGGCCAGCACGCCCACCTTGACCACCACTGCCGTAATGGCAACTTCCGAAAATCCAACAGAAGGAGCCACGGCCCATCCAGCATTAGATATGTCCAAGGTTGGGGCTGAAAAAGAGGCTAAGGATGACATTGACTCTGATGAGTCTAGTGAGTCTGATGCAGAGTCTGGAGATGAGTTTTTCGATGCTGTGGACGACGATGACATTGTGGAGCTTGAAGATGATGAAGTGCAGAATGAAAAAGAGACGGAGGGGCATCAGGAAATAGAGAAGAAGGAAGAAGTTGGGCAGAAAGAAGGTGCTGTAGCGGCAGGAACAGGAGAAACTGATCATGAAGCCACCTCTACCAAGCCGGGAGAGCCCTACGTTGCGCCTTCCTTCAAGGGATATCCAGCAAAGGTCCGCGATCGCCTTCCTACAAAGCAAACGTCGCTGCGTCCGGATGTGTCCCTTTGGGCCATTTTAAAGAACTCGATTGGAAAAGATCTCTCCAAAATCACGCTGCCAGTCTACTTTAATGAGCCAACATCCATGTTACAGCGCATGGCCGAAGACGCCGAGTATATTGAGCTTCTTGACAAGGCTGTACGACACCGTGGGGCGACGGAGCGTATTCTATTTATTGCAGCATTCGCTATGAGCAACTACTCCAGTACGATCGGCAGAGTTGCCAAACCATTCAACCCTCTTTTAGGCGAGACGTACGAGTATTGTCGTGAGGACAAGCAATTTCGCTACATTTCCGAGCAGGTGTCACACCATCCAGTATGTCTCATTGCACTCATTTCTCTTTCTTTCTTTTTCTTTTTCTTTTTTTATTTTTTATTTTTTTTATTTTTTTATTTTTATTATTGTTTTCTAACCATTAACCTTATTTGCTTCGATTGGAATCTTGAATGTAGCCTATCAGCGCATGCTACTGCGAGTCACCTAATTATAACTTTTACGCCGAGGTTGATGTAAAGTCGAAGTTCTGGGGCAAGTCCTTTGAAGTGCTCCCCAAGGGAACTTCGAACGTTGAGCTCAAAGTCCCTAAAGCCTTTGCGGAGGGATCAGAAGAACTTTTGACTGATCCGAATGACGAAAACAAGTTTATTGAACGTTATTCCTGGAGGAAGGTGACAACCTGTGTGCAAAATTTGATTGTGGGTACACCTTGGATTGATAACTATGGTGATATGATTATTACAAACCATCGTACAGGAGAGAAATGTCAGCTGACGTTCAAGCCTCGTGGTTGGAGAGGCAAAGATGCTTACGAGATCAGAGGATTCGCTTTGGATGCCAAGGGTAACGAGGTCTGGGAAGTAGCAGGTCGATGGAACGAACGTCTGGTGGCACGTCGCGCTGGCAAGGGCAATGGCGAAGACTTGGGGAGCGATGCTGTCGCTGCTGGCGCTGTCCATGTGGCAGAGGATGACCATGGTGAATTAGCTCAATCAGGAGCATCCCATCACGCAAAAGCAAGATCAGGAGGCGGATCAACCTATGCTGCTTCGCTTTCACCCAAGCAGGTGCTCTTGTTGTGGAAGCGTGACCCTGTTCCTTCTACCCCAACACCATTCAACCTTACACCTTTTGCTATGACCCTGAATGACTGTCCGGACTCACTCAAGAAACATCTCTGTCCCACAGATTCACGTTTGAGACCCGATCAACGAGCGATGGAGAATGGAGAGTTTGATCTAGCAAATACAGAAAAGCAGCGTTTGGAAGAAAAGCAACGTGCCAAGCGCAGGATGCTTCCTCCTGGGAAAGAGCATCAACCCCGTTGGTTCAAGCGTAATGGCCAGGATGATGGATGGGAATTTATTGGACGTGATCTCCCTGGAGAACCCAAGGGCAGTGGCAACCTCAGGGATGGACGTGCTGGCTATTGGGAGGAGCGTGAGAGATGCGCACCGACGAAGGATCGCCCCGAGCAGCTCAAGTGGGATATAGAAGATGACGATATTTTTTAAATAATTAGTCCATGTAATAGAATGATTACCATTGGCATGTAGTTAATAAAACCTTCTTCCCTTACTCTTTAAAAATAGCGACAAGTGCTGTATTAAAAGCTAAAAGATTACAATCAAAAGCGCCACATCTGCATGATAATTATGCGAATCCTAAACCAAATAGAAATATTGGTTACAGAATATCTACTTCCTATATTATAAATGACCTATTATACACGGTTTTGCTTGATTCTGGTTCCAACATATCCTTCAGCAATCGAGAGATCGCTAAAGACCTCAGAATAAGGACTACAACCTCGAAAAACACTGTAATTAAATTTGCAGATGACACTACTGGTTTTCAAAATGTTGGTATAGTAGATGCTATTACTCTATCATGTAATAACCGCACAGTTGAATGCAGAGTCAGCGTGACGCCTATGGGATATTACGACTTCCTTATCGGAATGGATCTATTTTACCGCTTCGGCTTTGGGATCCATGGCGTAGCCACAGCTGTTGCTGAAAAAGTAAAAGACTTCTTAGCTGAAGAAAGTAAACCGCCACTTGTGCCTTCTACTATGGAAGACCAAGAGTTAGAAACTGAATTCATCAAACAGAAGCAGTTCTTATTAGCCATTGAGTCCTTCCGTTGCTCCAATAGCCAGATTGGCCCTAAGAGTCACTGCCCATTAGACATTATGCAAGTCCATCTAAAAGTCAGAGATGACTGCGTGATTCAAAGAACGCTCTCTGAGTTCTATGCGCAAGTAGAAATAGACGAAGTCAACACCACCGTGCTACGTACCGAGGCTTGGGAGTACACCTCAGGGGCACGTCCATTTTTATTCATAAGGTCAGAACATTGTGTGACGGTCATGGCGAGCCCTTAATAAAAGGCTCCTGCCTGTAGTGATCTAAGCTGGAAGCGAAGCAGCAGCGATTTTTGAGAACAAGCACGTGCTGGTTAATTTTTTCAGCATGCTGGTTCAATTTTTCAGCATGCTGGTTCGTTTTTCCAGCATGCTGGTTTATTTTTCCAGCATGCTGGTTCGATATTTCAGCATACTTGTTAAAATTTATTAAAATTTTTAACTTGCATAACCAAGTGCTCCTCCATGCACTGCTACCTCAGAATCTCGAGCATCAATAAAAGCTTGATTACTCACAGCTACAGAATGGATAATCCTCATTCAAACATTTGTCAGTTTTGTATATGCACATGCCTAAAAAAAGATGTCAGCCATAGTTTGGCATCTGTTTTAGAAATTAAGCGTTGCCATAGAAGTCCTTTATTTTAATAAAAAAGTTAGCTGCTACTGCTAGTAATTTTTTCAGGGCAGAGACAAAGCTGTGATAAAATATGATGCTACGGAAGTTTTGATTGGTCATTCGGTTTCTGCGTGCAGACAGGATCCATCCGGCTCTGCTGAATAACCTTTCAGAATCATTGGAAGTAGCCTGGACAGAAAGGTATGCTCGTGCAAATGGAGCAATATAATCCATTCCTCTTAATCCCTTGTCCTTTTGCTCCTTCCAGTAAAGCTCAGGAGTAAGAGCAAAACGCGCGATGTCCATCATCGGCGTTCTTGAAATAGACGCATCATAATATACCATATCGACACTAACTATCGAATGGTAATATTCTTGTTCCAAAAGAGGAAGTTGATCCCAACATGCTCCATCTTGGGTGGCGGCAAACTTTTTTGCTGCATCTCTGGTCACCTCTAGAGCTTTCTTCCTGAGAGAGTCACCATTGGTTGTCATTATGTCTTTAATGATACTCAAGGTCACCGGGTTCAGGAATAGCGATATGAGCATAACATCGGGAATGTCATCCACGGCCCACATCGTATTGATAAGCCTGTTAAGGTTTCTCCAGAGCTCCTGTGCCGTCTCGGTGTCGTATGTGCGAGAGTCCGGTAGCAACTCTTTCAACTTCACATACATTTGTGACAGTTTTGGATGGTCGGTACTGCCCACCCATTCAGTGAATTTGACTGCATCTGTCATCATATGAATGATTTCACGGAGAGCTTTGACCTCATCACGATCGAGTAGGTTTGGCTCTAATTCCTTTGCTTTCAACCTTATCTCCCTTTTTTCGGAGGATTCCATGCGATGGTAGGTGCGAGAAATTGCTTGAGAGTAAAGTAGCACTCTATTTGCCATCTTGTACTGGGAGTTCCATCTTGTAATGTTCCTCGACAGCAACTTGGCACCCTTGCCTTCCTGTTCTTCCACTAAGATAGACATCGCCGCGGCATTGCCTCTGAAAAAAACTGAAATATCTTGGCACTTGTCCAATAATTTCTTAGCGGGTTCGCATAGCTCCAAAGACTTATTGATGCAAAGCTGGATCTTATGTGAGGCGCATGCCAACCAGTGCGCCCCCTTGTGATCTTCTTGGTAGAGAGCTATCGCTTTTTTTATATTAGCACCTTGGTCTGTTGTTGCGCAAATGAGTCTTTCGCTCATATCCATGCTATCAATAGCCTCAGCTGGTAAATGAATCAAAAGACCACAAAAAAAAAAAAAAAAAAAAACGTTAAGAACGTTAAGAACGTTGCAATACTTATGAAAATATAAAGATAAGGGGCAGATGTATCAGCATTTTACTTACCAAACTTCCGGTGAATATTTTGGGATGTTTGCACCCCATAGACTTGTTCCATCCCTATTGCAATAGATACTGGCTCGAAATTTGGCGTGAAAAAATGCATTGTAGTCCCCAAGAACTTCCTGTGATCGACGCTTGTCCAGCAATCTGTCGTGACGGCAGCGTAAAGCTTATAATAGGTAATGTACTCTTTGATTTCGCGTCTCATCTCTCGAACTCGTCGATCCATCCTGTCTTGCATAGCCATTGTGGTAGGGATATTGAAATAAGGATTGGTCATTTCAATGATTGATCTGAAGATCGTCGAATTAACTGCAGTAAAAGCGTATCCTCGAATGCTTCTTGTTCATGAGGGAGCGGCTTCTTGAGGCTCTCATTAACAATCTCATCTCGTGCGATGTCGAATTTTGCCTTTCTTGGTGGAGCCACGTCAACTTCTTCCGGATCAGGTGGCAGCATGATACCTTTAACCCTGCTCTGACAATTGCGAAATTCTTGGAGGGCACTATATAAATCGCCATGGCACTGAGTTAAGTGAACAGATCTTGAATATCCACTCCCAGTTTTCTTGTATGTAGTACCACAGATTACTCCATCTTTCAGGACCAGACACTGGAATTCTTCCTTGCTTGATTTGAAAAAATGACCAATCACGCTGTTTTTGCGAAAGGATTTTTGATTTGGAATCAGGGCTAATGCTTTTTGAGAGGGAGGGGCGTCAGAGAATTGTTCTGGCGTAGGAATGGTACCAAAATCCAGTAACTCGTACAAATCATACCATCCGTTTGATGCAAAATGACTATCCCTCAGCTCTCTCCGCCGGTTGGCCAATGCTTCAGCATCAATGGCACGTGTAAAGTCAAAAGAGGGAAGATTAATAGATCTTGAACGCGTAAATATTGCGCTGTTGCGTGGAGCTCAATGTAGAAATCGAGGAGACTGAAGATGGGCCTGGTTTTGACTCCCGATATTGGGAGAAGCTGTTGGATGAACGGAGAGATGACAGTGGGGCTTGCTGTGCAGCAAGTAGCGTATGATTATAACGTGATGTAGGCAAAGCTGTTGATGATTGAGAACGTCCAAACGTCCTTGGTCTGGCATGATGAACCGATTGCGCAAATCCACCGGGAGGAGAAGAAGTTTTGATGAACCTCCTCTTTTCGCGACCAATGCTTACCATGGGTCTCATCGTCTGGGATGAAGACGAGATTGGGTTCGCACCAAGATAGGAGTCTAGTACCTCAAGCTCATCACACGGCATATCTTGCGTCTCGAACGATTCGCCATTGTAGGCTGCATCACTAGTTTGGGGAGAATCGATTCTATTTGCTGGAAGACTTTTCTGGAGTTGCATTCTTCGTTCGATTTGATTTCGGCGAGGTATAAGGGTCTCTTCCTCGTCACTGGTGTGCTCCTCCTGATACTCATTCCCCTCCTCGTGTCCATCCTCATACTCATCCTCATCTTCATCCTCATCCTCATACCCCTGTTCTCCATTCTCATCCTGGTGAAGAGGATCATGTGTATGATTTGCCATTATTTCTTAAAGATTTTGTGTGAAAGTAAAACGGGTAACAATGGAAAGAAGATAAAGAAGATAAAGAAGATAAAGGCAACGTTGTAGCATTCAATTGGTGTTTGGTTTTGTGTAGCATGAAAACCTTTCTGTTCCACCAGCTGCAGTTAGCACGCCATTTTTGTTTTTTTGTGAAGAGGCAATGAAGGGTGACTACGGCTGACATCTTTTTTTAGGCATGTGCATATACAAAACTGACAAATGTTTGAATGAGGATTATCCATTCTGTAGCTGTGAGTAATCAAGCTTTTATTGATGCTCGAGATTCTGAGGTAGCAGTGCATGGAGGAGCACTTGGTTATGCAAGTTAAAAATTTTAATAAATTTTAACAAGTATGCTGAAATATCGAACCAGCATGCTGGAAAAATAAACCAGCATGCTGGAAAAACGAACCAGCATGCTGGAAAAACGAACCAGCATGCTGAAAAAATTAACCAGCACGTGCTTGTTCTCAAAAATCGCTGCTGCTTCGCTTCCAGCTTAGATCACTGCTGCCTGGCAACAATAATAAAAACAACTTTGGTCTCCTTGACTCGCGACCACATAGAAAACATCTCACACCATACCGAAATGGTTAGACAACGGAGTTATCGTTGAGGTACCTAAAGGCAATCCCTACAAAAACTCTCTCACGCTTGCAGCAAGGAAAAACTTAGAAGGTGAAATTATTAAATACAGAGTCTGTCTTGACCCAAGAACGCTGAACAAGCAGCTCGTGGATATTGATAACTTTCCTATCCCTATCATTTCCGAAATATTGGAACGAGCTGCAGGTCATAAGTATTTTACTACAATTGACTTGTCACAAGCATATCATAGATTACCTCTGGATGAGAAAAGCCAACCCTACACGGCATTTAAGCATATGAACAAACAATATATGTTTGCTCGTGCTCCTTTTGGGTTGAAGCCTATGACCAGTATATTCCAAAGAGGAATGTCTCAATTGCTTGGAGATCTTCACTTCGTTAGCGTTTATGTTGATGACATTGTCATTTTCTCCGACAGCATTGAAGAGCACACTGAACATGTCAAATTGGTGATCAAACTATTGACAAGTGCCAATCTGATTATCAATAAGGAAAAAAGCAATTTCTTCCGCATGGAAGTTTTGTTGCTCGGGTTCGTCATCGATGCAAATGGTAGAAGGATTAATCCAGAAAAAGTTGCTGATGTTCAATCATGGGCTCCTCCCACCGATGGCAAAATGGTACAAAGATACCTTGGGATGTTTAACTACTTCAGAGAATACATACCCCTCTTTAGTACTTTGGCAGCACCTTTGGATAAATTGAGACACGTCAAAGGACACTTTACACTTGGTGATTTAGAAATGCGTTGTTTTAATCAGTTGAAACAGCTCACCGTATCAGCACCTGTATTGTCATTCCCTGATTTCTCTCAGCCCTTTTATGTGGCCACTGACGCGTCCAATCTAGGCATTGGCGCAGTGCTTTACCAATTACCAAATGGTCCTGAAGATGGAACCAAAGTCAATTATATTTCTTTTATGACTAGAGCTTTAAAGAACCACGAACGCAACTACCCAGCATATAAGAAAGAACTTTTAGGCATTATCTAAGCTTGCAAAAAGTTTCACTACTACTTATGGGGTCGCAAATTCACCCCTATACACTGATCACAAACCACTCACTTATATTCATGAATAAAAGGAACTTTCTCAGATCTTAGCGGACTGGAGAGAAACCCTTCTCAGCTATGATTTCCAATGCATCTACAGACCTGGATTGCTGAACATTATTCCTGGTGCGCTATCGAGAGCTTTTCCTGATGAATTATGGGCCCGAGAAAATAGTCCGACCCATCCAGAGTCTTCTCAATCAGAGTCTACAAGAGTATCTGCAGTATCAACAAGATGCAGCTTACGTTCCATTGACACAACTGATCCTCCAATAGTTACGCAATCAGCAGATCTTATTCCAAGGATTGAAAGTTTTAATACTTCTTTACCTTATGTGCGCCAGATTCAAGATCAAGAAGTGCAACGAGTGACGCCTACTGATCAGCAAAAGCAACTTTTGAAAGATACACACAGCTTTGGACATCTTGGCATTAATGCTATGGTTGTATCATTGCAGCAGCAAGGGTATAACTGGCCCAAAATGCGTGAAGCCTGCAATCAGTGGATAAGACAATGCTCTGCTTGCCAGCACTATAATATCGTGCGTAAAGGCTATCATCCACTCAAAGCGATACATGCTACTCTACCAGGCGAGCACATAGCCATTGACCTAGCCCAATTTCCTGTCAGTGACGCAGGCAACGAATACGCTCTTCTCGCCGTAGATGTATGCACGAGGTTTGTTTTTATCGAACCAATACCTAATCGGAATGCGGTTACTGTCGCCGCTCGCCTTTTCAAATTATTCTGCTCCATTGGGTTCCCTAAAATTATCCAGAGTGATAATGGGACTGAATTTGTCAACTCTGTTGTCACATCGTTAACTACCAAGCCTAAGATTGATCATAGGCTTACAACGCCTTATCATCCTCGGGCCAATGGATTAGCAGAACGTAATGTCCGTACCCTTAAAGATCTCTTGCAGAAATCTATTCAAGGCGAAATCATTAAATGGGATGACCAGCTTCCTATGGTCCAGTTACAAATGAATACTAGAGCTTCCAGCCTTCATGGCTCGGCGCCTTTTTCGCTGTTTTATGGTCGATCTTTCGCCGGCATATCTGACTTCTAGGCATCGGAATCACGATTGCTATCTGAATCAGAATTGAATGAGCGCTTAAAGTATCTTACTGACCTTGTATTCCCTGCTATTGCAGATAAGAGTACAGCCTCGCAGCAGAAGATGGTGGATAAATTCAACTCAAATCATTTTATAACTGACTTCCCTATTGCCGCTTATTTGATGATCAAAGTCCCCTTGACTAATAGTACATTTGATAATAAGTACATTGGGCCGTTTCAAGTCGTGCGCTGCACTGTTCGTGGTACCTATGTTCTCCGTGACGCGATGAGACAACTACTACCTCGTAATTTTGCTCCTGAACAGCTTAAGCTAGTGGATCGACCACTTGATGCTTCGGATGATGCCGATGATCATTATGAAGTCGAAGCTATCTTGAGTCATGAAACTTCTGAGGGGGGGGAGAGACACTGTACACAGTTAAGTGGTAAGGATATGACGATGAGCACAACTCGCAACTTAGGTACGAAGACTTTGACTCCAAAGCAATGATCAATAAGTACTATAAAAAGCTTAATCAGTAAAACCCTCATATGATTGTCAAAATGGCTAAGAGGAAGCAACCCGCAACAGTTGTAGAGTCAAGGGTTCAGAAAAGACATAAGAACAGAAAGTAGAAGCAAAAACGAATGAAGCTTCACTGAGGTTTTTGTACGCATATCTTAACAAGCATGAACGTTTTCCTCATTTTCCTTCAAAGAATTTATTTATTTATTTAATCAAACAAGAAGGTTTTTATACTTTTCCTTCGATACTAATTATCCTAATAGGAAGATTTTATATAGTTTCCTTCCAAGCTTTGTAAGCACTCGCTCTTACCTGGACGCTCGTCTGGAGGAGTTATGTTGCGATTAGCAGTCATTTATATGGGTTTTTACTATAGCTAAGATTTTTACCCTTTTTATTTAACGAAGATCCCAGGATCATAATAAACACATCTTTCTTTCGTTCTCGTTACTTATTATGATCCTGGCATATTTCACCAAGAAAGCACTGATACAAAAAATTATTGTTCGCGTCTGAACACTTACAATATCAGTAACAGCTTCTTGTTCTTGGAATGAGGTATTAGACATGCTCATAGTGGGATGAATGTAAGGTGAAGAGTGGATGTGCACACTTTCGATTGTGTGGTGAAAACAAGAGAGTTAAAGAGATGAATAGTGTTTGTGTATTTAAATAATACATGTTCTGTCACACTCGGGGGCCAATTTAATCTTTAATCGCATGGCGTCTTGTGCAACAAGAAAAAAAAATTTCTCACACACACAGCATAGCCCAACCTTGAAATAAAGGAACAAATTTATCAATTGTCGCTCCTTTCTTTAACTTGCTTCACTTCATTTTTGCACTCTCCTCTTCCTTTTCTTCCTTTATCCTCTTTTCACTTTTTTCTTATTTCCCCCCAGTTTTGCTCCCTTCACATATCTTCTCCTCTTCCTTTTTCATTTATTCCAAGCTTTCATTCATTGCCTTTCCTTTCCTTTCCTTTCCTTTCCTTTCCTTCCTTTTTTTTTTTTTTTTTTTTTCTTTTCCTCCCTCATCTTCATCTCCACAGCTTACATTGTCACAATTTTGAACCATCCTGCTACTGACTTACCATACTTAACAATTTGATCAAACTTTTCCTGTTTTCTGTCCTCCGTCCATTTACACCCTTGTTTTTAAACAGTTTTGAAACCACAATGGGAAGCTCCAAATCGTCACCACGACAATCACCTCGACATAATCCGTTAGGAGCGAACGAAGGAAGAAGCATCAGTGGATCTAACACCCCCAAGCCAATCGATCTAAAGATTTTTTGCATTATCGAGGGAGAAGCAACTTCTTTTTCTGTAAAGATTCTTTCCAATTGTTCAGTCGATGAACTCAAGCAAGCCATCAAGGCAGCGAAGAAAAATGCGTTTAAGGACTTCGATGCTGACCAGCTCACGCTCTGGAGAACAGTCAACCCCAGGAGAGATAAGGACAATAAAGTAGATCTTGATGGCACCGTTGAAAAGACAGAGCTCGATGACGAGAGGGCACTTCTTTCTGAGCTGGACGAGCTGACCAGCCGAAGGACATATGTTATTGTCAAGCTGCCGCCGCCAGGTATGTATTTAGCTCTTGATGGACTGATGGCTGTTGATATTTTTAATTGACGAAGCTTATTGTCATTCATGACGTCATTGATGTAATTCAAAACAGCTCTTTATGTTTGAGATGTATCATGGCTAAACTATCTAACCAGGGGCGGCTTTGGATTTCTTTATAAAAAGAATTTGAAAAGTCGCCCCATGTTTCGTGCCTATACTCTGACTCTCACTGTCCTCTCGCGAGTCTTTTTACTTGGGCTTATTTCGGCTCCCCACTGCCCTATCGCATACAAGTACTTTTATCAAGGCCCTATCTAACTATCCTCTTGTTTGTTTATTGCGTGGATTTAAACAGCCCCAAGAAGTCCAAAAAGGAGCCTAGAAGACATAGAAGACGGAGGTTCAGAAGGTGAGTTCATCCCGCTCATAGTTTTGATGATTCTTGAGGAAGTTTGTTTATTTCATACTCACGTCAGTCTCGCTATTCTTTTATGCTCAAAGAGCACTTTACAAAGCGCCTTCGCCCCTCGGAATCCCGAGAAGTTTATACTTTAGCCAATGGGCAGACAGTATCTTTACCCAAGTTCATGATAGATATGCTCAATGAGACCAGCCTCCAGCCGGAAAGTCGCTTGAATTTCTCATCACTGAAGGATGTTAAGGTAGGCGAAGAGGTCGAGATAAGAAGCCTTGGTCGTAGCCCAAAGTTCTTTGGATTAGCTAGTCAGAATCTCCTTGTTACCGAGCAGATGATGGAATTATGGGAAGCGATGACCGAGTCTAAGTTTCCGTTTACAAAATGTTTGTCTGGCCCCATGGGAGTCGGGAAGTCCTATATAACCTGGTTTCTTGCCGCTAAGGCATATGCTCACGGCTGGCAAGTTCTTTACATCCCTGATGCAAAGAACTTTTCTGTCTGTAGGGCGGAAGATGACGCATCAGCAATAATTTGTCAGATCTTCCTAGATCTCAATAAGGATATCTTGACTGCAGAAGAACTCTCCATCATGGCAAACCTTGAAAGCAGTGGATCACTTATTTCAACTATTGCTAGGCATATAATATGCTTATTCCAACGAGGACGTCAAAAGACTCTCTTCATCGTCGATGAGCATGGTTCTTTGTTTTATGGTGACAAAGCAGCAACAGATAGGTTTCCTGTCCTGTCTAATCTGGATAGCTTCAACACTTGGTTAACAAATGGTGGTGGAGTATGTGTTGTGTTTACGGGCACTGCGCATGGCAAGTTTGAAAGGACCATCCTCAGGGATCCAGACGAATATCTCGTTTATGTCGAACCTTTATCACAAGATACATTCGAAAAACTATTCAAAATTACCATTGCTCCCTTCGATTTGACATCTCAAAAGAGCCTCATGAGCCGCATGAACGCAATTATCGGGATTATCAACCGAGTGCCACGTGATTTGGTCAGATTCGCCAAATCAATTATGCTCATAAAAGGAGGACAGCTCACGGTGGAACAGATCGACGACGGTTTAGAAGCATACGACAGAAAATGCTTCGATTCCTATTCCAATGAAATATCGGCTCATTTGAACAAGCTCGAAGGAATCTGGAAGGAAATAACTATCCAAGCGCTGACAAAAATGTTCTTACCTGGACGTCAGGGCTCACAACCGGGAACTTTTGGATGGGAGTTCCTTGATACGGGGATGGTTTATCGGTCGACTAACGAGAGAAATGTGCCTGAATACCGTCCCATTAATTACCCTGCACAAAGAGCGATATTGAATTTATACAGAGTCATCCCATTGCCAGATTCTCTTCGAAGTGTACTTGCTTCTGGTAATTTTGATGGGAGCCAATTTCAAGAGGCCCTATTTCGGGAGCTTATTAGAGGATATTCTCATACATTCGAGTCAACAGATCTTGCAGGCGGAAACAAGATGGATACTATTTTCAACATCTCGGGATACGAGCTATTAGGAAAGCCACCAAGGATGCTTGGAACTGTAGAAGAAGATGGCAAAAGGATCCTGATAAACGGAGGCTCGTATGCACGATTCGATTTTATATTGGGCTACATGTTCATCCAAGTGTCGGTTAGTTCGTTCACGGTCCATAACGACCCAAATCGCTCAACATGCATTGACAGGGCATTTTGGAAAAGGAAGACCACAGGCAAGAACCAGATTGAGGAATATTTGGATGTTGCATTTGGTGGTGTTCACCAAGCAACTATGACTGAAGAGCCTGCTGATGACAAGAACGACAATATAACCAGCAATAACAAGGGAAAGAGCAATAGGGGGAGAGGTAACAACCAGAGCGATGGCAAAGGAACCAATAACGGAGTTAAGAAAAGAAAGAAGGGAAATGATGAGGGTAGTGATAACAAGAATGGTGAAGGGAGCAGTAAGAAAAGAAAGACCGTCAAGAAGTTTGCGGTCACAAGAGATGGAAAGCCCTGCAATGACTTTCAAATTGTCTACATCTGTGGTGGAAATAAAGCTGATAAAAATGCAGAGCCTCCTAATCACACAGGCAAAGTCACCGAATATCCTCAAGTCAGACATATATGCTACGATGAACTCAAGTCGAAGTTATTTCGGGCTTAAATGTCGTAGTCACCTAAATCAACTCGAAATTTTGGACAGTCAATAAAAGACTTGTATTATACATCTGCATCACAAAAGGCGCTATTTCAATCGCCATTGCCGATCCACTCAAGTATCCATTCATTCATTCATAGCTATGGGAGCTGTTCTGTTCAAAACTGTGAACCCGTTTCATTGCTCCACCTCGGTGAAATGTTTAGCCGGGGACGACTTTGGATTTCTTTATAAAAAGAATTTGAAAAGTCGCCCCCATGGTCCGTGCGCGCCATAGAGATCCTCGCTCACTTGTTAAGGCGACTGTTCGATGCTTGTTGGTTTTCCAAATCTGCTCTGATTTCACCGCAATCTAGCGGAAATGATTAGCATCCCCTGAATAGCTGCCATCCAAAGGGACTAACTTCGAATGGACAGGATTTACTGTGTTGTTCAAAACAATAAAACTTGACTGAAAGTCTGCTAATCCTCAAACTATGAGGCAAATAATGCCTCTGAACGCTTCAATAGGATTATGGCGAGCTTTTGGGGTGCAGAAAAGACAAGATTGTCTCTTTTGAGCAATGAAGGATATAAGATTTGTTCCTTGGAGGCACACCTTTTTGAAACCACGCTTGTTGCTAGTAAAAACACAAATGGTTCCCGTTTTCCGCATAATTTCAGCGCTTCCACAATCCAAGGGCTGTGATATAGCCATTAATTGCTACATGTTTGTCGAAGTATTGACACATCCCTTGCAAAAGTTCAGATGTATGCTAAGAATATTGTTTAAGGGACGTAGAGTAGTCAATAGCATGTGGCAGTGTTCAGGTGTTTATACAGTATCAAATGGAGTCCGAACAGTCGCCATAGCAAGATGTTGTCTTAGGAGAATCTTTTCGTTGAAATCCAATTCCCTGACGAGGATATCGCGAGTTAAACTCTCGGCTATAGCTCTGTAGTGTTGCTGTTCCATTTCGACTCACTTGAAGTTAGCCATTCTCGTTATGCCTCCTCTTGCATATATCGCATTGCCCAGATTGAGCTCGTCGCAGCTTGTAGGTCCCACACTGGCCATCATAGTGTATTCTGTACAGATTCGTATGCTTGTACTGCGTAAATATTCTATGTACAACAATGAAAATGATAGGCATGGGCAACTGGCAAGGTAATATCATGACTTTAGATGCATATCCAAGTGCTGATGAAATCAACCGTATGTGGTTACGCTAGCGCCTTGGGATCCTGTTGGTACCTGAGGCTTTGTCCACTTTGGGCTGAACATCGGTGATGAAAAACTCTGCATCCATATTGGTGCCATGGGGCACGGATGAAACGCCTGATCGTGCCATTGCGTTTGCAGCTTCCCAGACACCGGATCCCCCTACTCTTGCTATGTACGCCCATGTCAATGTAGTCGCCTAGACTGTCCTTATATTGATCTTGCTTAACCCTTGGAACCTTGAAGTGCCACATGAATTTAGGCACATGCTGGTTGTTGTTCTTAAAGATAGGTTGATATTGTATAACAATGTGTAGTGACGCCTTAGACTTGGGTGATGAACTTAGGACTCGGGATTGATCCTCCGACACTGGGCATTCGGATGCATATTGGATACGTTGCTGAAGGAATTTCTCGAAAACTCGCTGCTCAAGCTGTAGGATCTTTTCTCGATTCTCGACAGGCGGTTTGAGAGAGGTTTGTAAACTCATAAAACGATCTCTTGCTATCGGGAGAAAGGCGAGAATTGTGAAGTAGATTCAAATGTTAGAATAATAGATGTCAATGCAGGTGATGGAAACAAGAGATGATTGGTAAAAATGAGGCTAGTGATTTGGGTGTGTGTGTAGGGCCGATTAGAAAGCGCCATCCCGTTTGTCAAAAGGGTAAGTGGATAGTGATGGCTTCGTTCATAAAGGATGAACGATTGTAAAGAATACTCAATAGATATGGTATTTTCATTACAAGACAAAATTCCTTTCACTTGACTGACATTCGACTCTTTTCTTCATGCTTGAACCTTGGCGATCCTCCTGCATATGCGGTATTGATGTGAGTTTTTATGACACACTGTCCCGCATGTTTTAAATATCTAGGTGTTGCCTTAACATTCTGATCATTGTTGGTAACGAGCTTCTGAATCTTAAGCTTGACGTGTATGTCGCCTGGGGCCATGGAACAGAGGAATGTGATATTGTCACTTTTCTCCGAGGTTTGATCGGTTTCTCTTCAAGCAGGATCCAGTAATATTATCGATTATCTCCTTGAATGATGCTTGCTTGATCGGATGTTCCTCTGATGTGACCTGGAATGGCTTGTCGGGTTCCAACACAAAACTTATGGGTGGAAAGATAGGAATAGACAATAGAAACAACTTGCCACTTGCTTGAGAAGATTCCGATAATGCAGCTGCTGTAGCAATCCGCTTGGTGTGCCCACTTCTCCTTGCTCAGGTTTACTGAATAGTGATATTTTAATTTATCTATTAGTGTAATATTACAAAATTGTGTCTGTGCCATTGTCATAAACAATGGCGAGTAAAAAGAAGTAAAAGAAACGATCGCTACTTTTTCCTTGGTTTCCTATCCCTGCTTGACCTATTGGACTTGTCGTCCTCCGCTTGAGTCGACTCACTTTTTCTTTTATTTGATCCGCTGGCTTTGCTCAACTCTTCCTTATTTTCCATAGCTTGAGCTTTATTGACAATTCTCTTTGATGTCCTCCTTGCCTGTGGTTCTTTGGGCTTGCTTCCTTCTCCCTCATCCTCCACAACTCGAGTCAATTCTGGCTTCTTGAGGGACTCCCTTGCACTTTCAAGGAAGTTCAACAAGCTAGTATTGAGTACATCGTTTCTATTCGTTTGTCTTTGATGACAGGGACCTCTTTGACTTTAGCTACTGAATAATCACCCTGTTCGTGATAAGACAACATGATAAGGCAACGTGATAAGTAAGGCCTAAACAACAGCAACAAGGATATGTCATTCGGGCAAAAGCCGGGTAGAGAGGACGGTGATGAGAGGTGTTCTTTGATGCAATTAAGGCAAGTTGTATTATGGGCATCTGTTGCGATTAGCAGTCATTTATATGGGTTTTTACTGTAGCTAAGATTTTTACCCTTTTTATTTAACGAAGATCCCAGGATCAGAATAAACACATCTTTCTTTCGTTTTCCTCCTGGCATATTTCACTTTTTTTAACGTAGAAAGATAAAACCCTTATTAAGCGGGGATGAGGACCTATTCATACTATTCATATCATCTCAACTATCATTTTCCTCATCATATTTACATATTTATCATACAACCCGCAATTTCTTTCCTTTGCGATTTCTACCACTACGACGAACAGTAGGGTAGGAGAAGGAATGGATTTCTTCAAAAGTTCTATATCAATTTCCAAACTCAGTATCCTCTCATCCTGCTCTTTAACCCGCTTGCAGAGGGCCCTGACAGTGTCCTCAAGACGTTCCTGCGTCGTCTTGCTAATGCGCTGACGACGCCTCGAAGGTTCAGCCTCTTCATCATCGGTCTCACTGCGGCTCCTTCGACCGAGCACAGTCTCAGTGGCACTGGAAGAAACGGCATGAGTGGAAGAACCGATCTCCAAACAAGGGGATCGAGAGATATCCCTCAACCCCTTCTCTAGCATACGCTGGTGTCGATTGTATTGCTCAAAGGCAGGATCAGCATAAGGATCCAAACTGAGTATGGGATCCTTCCTGGGCTTGAGAATCCTCTTACGTCCACGTTCCTCCTCACTTCCACTACTCTCCTCAGCGCCGGTCAGTGAATAATCAAGGGTGACAAGGTTTTCACCCTTCTCCTGAACAGATTGATTTTTGGCCTTATCCTGAGCAGCGGAAGAGGTGGAAAGGGTTTTAGGGGAAACAACGCTGGAAGACGAGTGTTAAGAACTTGTAAAAAGTGTATGTGAAGTGTTGGAAGTGCCAGAGTGTTAAGGTCAAAAAGTTTGAGGAGTGAAATGAGGAATGGAGGAATGAAAAATGACAAATAATTTATAATCACAATCATCCATCCATCACCATCCATTCTCCATTCTCATTCGCCATGAAAAGACGATGGCGTGATCCTCAGCTCTAATGGACCAATGAATGATTGAGATTTTGACATGCGTAAAAAAAAAAAAAAAAAGAGAGAGCTTTACAAATATTTTGCCTGTGCTCGCTCCATTCAAACACTCCAAACACAAAACAAAGCTTATTTGCTCTCAGCGATACTCTTGATATGTTTCTGCACTTTCAATTCAGGAACAGCTCACTTCCACACAGTTGCATTATTGAAATATTTATTTTAAATCAAAAATTATGATGAGTCGAAGAGCTTGACCCCAAGGTGTGATGAGCTTCTAAATATCGTATGCTCTCTAAAAGAGCATTGATAGTCTTTTTCTGCTCGTGAATGGTCTTGTCCAGATCATTAATCCTTTTGTATGCACCTCGGAGATAATGCAAGACTAGCATAAAGTCATTCGCACAATTACAATCTACAACATCCGGCCTAAGTTCAATCGTTCGATCTTGTCCTTTCAAAAATCTATTCTTATTAAGAGGAGAAGAGGAAAACCCAACAGACCCTAAGTCATCCTCACTAGGACACTTTCTCTTTTGTGACCCTCGTGAAGAGCCTAGTGCGTTAGTCTGACAAGACTCTTCAGTAGAAGAACTAATGGCACGTGAATATGATTCCGGCTATGGAGATAAGGAATCAGGCACTCTTATTCTGGCTCTTGATACGTTCCCCTGAAAGATGAGTCCAGTGGGTCGAGCTTTGATATTAGGAGACAGTGATAAAAGAAGACGGTTATTTCTTCGAGTAGGCCTTGACTCTCGAGCTTCTAACTCAGACTGTTGACGTATCGCTGATCTAGTGGTACGTGAACAAACAGAAGTGTTGTTGGTATTTGAAGACATATTGATGTTGCTTTATTGGTGACAACGGGTGCAGTTTGAGCGTATAAAAAAAAAAAAAAAAAAAAAAAAAGAAGACTTGATAGTGATCGTGGTTTAGGAATGAGGAATGGAGAAGCGAGAATGCCTCAAAACGATTCTTCAAGAATGACATTCCCCATTGACATTCCCCATCCAATCCGCATTCACCATGCATGGCATGACCATCAACCAATCACTGATCTTGATTTTGCCAATGTTACTAAGCGTCACACCCTCACAAAACAATTCAAAATGTTTATTTTGGACCAGGAGACAGAGCAATGTGGGGTAATTATGGATTCCTGCAGATCAGAGCGATCTATTGTTAATTTGCCTCAATTTGGAACGTGGTATACAAACCATGCCATCCTGACGCGTTGTGTCTTAACATGGATAGAGATGATGGCACTCGTATATATATGTATAAAAAAATATAAAAAAAAAAAAAAAAAAAAATCGGAACCTTTTTCGAACACACTCAATTCACATCAAGATATCCACAGATTCATCTCACCTTTCTAATTCACCCTCACTCAATCATTTTTTTTAAAAAAAAAAAAAAAAAAAAAAAAAAAAAGAACTCTACTTCAATCAATTCCACTCCCTCTTCCTCTGTCGTTGAAGCTCAAAACCCTACCGTTGCGATGCCCTCGACAATCGAAGTAAACTTGTCTCCCCAAGCCTTATTGAACTTAAACAGTCTCTCCAAGAGGCTGATGCGGAAAGACAGCAATGTATGGACGAAAAAACTCGCCTGCTCGCCAACTACAACAATAACCAAAAATCTAAATTACGACCTCGCTCCCCAGAAGAGCAAGAAGCTCAGCGAGAATTTCACAATCAGCTCAAATCCCTACAAGAAGACTATGACGCGGCTGAAGCCCATTATAAGCTTATCAAAGATCACCTTGAAGCCCAGGAAGCCATCTGCAAGGAACGTCAACGGATTGTCAAGCAACGAGCCGCTTCTTCTCCCAGCGATGTTGATATGCAGGACAGCGGCAGTCTTGATATCGCACCTGATTATGAAATCAAGAAACATGCTGCATTGATCCGAGTTTTCAACTACAAACGGATCCCTGTCCTAGACATAACTACCAAAGAAATCGACTTCTCAAGGGTCCAGCTGGAGAAGAAAGCGAATGCCCCTACGCTTAAATTCCAGTTGGACAATGTACCTGAGAAAGAAATAGCTCTAAAGGTGGCAAGAACTGTTATCGACTTCCTCAAGGCTTTCGAGACGTACTACCATAACTTCCTGACGGACGATCTCTTCGAGGACTTAGCTTGGCGGTACATGGGATTTGCTCTAGAACAGATCCGCTTGGATAACAAGTACAACCGCCTGCTAAAGACAGAAGCTTATGGCGATCGCTCTTGGAAGCAAGTCAAAAGGAGCATCCATTTGGCCCTGAAGCTTGATTTAATTCGATCCTGGATCACTTGCCAAATTACAGACCTTACTGTCTTGCCTCACGAAGATGCCAATACCTTCGCGGACAGAATAGAGTCAATTGTTGAAGCTGGTGGGCCTACAGCCCATGGGCGTGCTCCTTTACGGCAAGGTCATAACGGCGTTGTCCGATGCCGGTCAGGAAAGAGTCTTCGGAGAATTCAAGTCCTTAGACGCTATAAAGGACATTGATCAGTTGTTGGATTTTGTATCAAATTCTAAAAAACCACAATCAAAAGCACCACATCCGCATGACAATTATGCGGATCCCAAACCTAATAGAAATATTGGTTATAGAGGACCTGAACCGGAAGACAACAGAATATCTGTTCTCATAACTATAAATGGCCTATTGCACACGGCTGTACTTGATCCTGGTTCCAACGTATCCTTCATCAATCGAGAAGTAGCCAAAGCCCTCAAAATAAGGACTGCAACCTCGAAAAATACTGTAATTAAATTTGCAGACGACACTACTGATTTTCAAAATGCCGGCACAGTAGATGCTATTACTCTCTCTTGTAATCACCGAACAGTAGAATGCAGAGTCGGTATGATGCCTATGGGCTATTACGACTTCCTTATCGGAATGGATCTATTTTATCGCTTCGGCTTTGGGATCCATGGCATAGCTACAGCTGTTGCTGAAAAGGCAGATGATTTCTTAGATGATGAAAGTAAACCGCCACTTGTGCCCTCCACTATGAAAGACCAAGAGTTAGAAACTGAATTCGTCGAACAGAAGAAGCAGTTCTTATTAGCCATTTATCCCTTCCTTTGCTCCAATAGCCAGATTGGCCCTAAGAGTCACTGCCCATTAGACACTATGCAAGTCCATCTAAAAGTCAGAGATGACTGCGTGATTCAAAGGACGCTCTCTGAGTTCTATGCGCAAGTAGAAATAGACGAAGTCAACACCACCGTGCTACGTACCGAGGCTTGGGAGTGCACCTCAGGGGCAGGTAACCTTCAACCGGACATCCTATTAATGGATAGTGACTCAGCAATGGATACGGCATGTTCGGAAGTGTTCAGAGAAACTCGTATCGTAAATTGTATATGGTATATTAACAAAAAATCTCCGTTCAACTGTGCAGACTGTGCTCGGTGAGAGGGGATTTATTATCTTCAAGAAGCGGTTTGAACAATTGCGCGAGGTCCTAACAGAGGAGGCATTCGATTATCTCTGGAGAGAGTTATTGGTTGAGTATGAAGATGCTGTCAAGATTGCTCCCTATTTGCGAACTCTCCATAACCGACGGTCTCTGCAAACGTATCACTCACATCGCTCGCTACTATATACTATACATTACTCATATTAGTGCCGGCTCTCACGTCGCTACCAATTAGTATAAATAACCAGCACCATCTTTCAACTAACAAAGGCTTTGTTTGCCGACACTACTTTTGGATGATGCAAGAAGACGACAGGTTTACTTACCACATCAAAATGGTCCTAAGCCGATGACTCCAAGAGAACAAGCAGGAAGACATGGCTGTTGATGACATGATCGAAGAAGAGCCGTTCATCAATACATCAATCCGCAAGGTCCTAGACTTCATTGACACTCTACCTGACGAAAGTACGGCGATCCTACAAGATTTTTATCCTCCTTTATCTGTACCTAAATGCAAGCGAAAT
This sequence comes from Lobosporangium transversale, assembly GCF_002105155.1. NCBI lineage: Eukaryota > Fungi > Mortierellomycota > Mortierellomycetes > Mortierellales > Mortierellaceae > Lobosporangium > Lobosporangium transversale. The sequence continues at coordinate 725,638 of NW_019028994.1, forward strand.
TACTATTATGATACTGTACGACACAGCATTTCGCCCAATTTTCTAGAGCATTCGTTGCAGCAGGACGTTAGCTAGTATAAATAGACTCACTTTTCTATCTAGTTCTGCAGCATGAATTCCCTGACTAAAAACACGTTTATTATACCCTTAGATCCCCTAGAATACTACTTTGACTTTTGCACTAAATCTAACAGACGATCAAAGAAGCGTTTCGCGGCAGTGATAGGGACATCGAAAGCCATTGCGGAAGATATGGCGGGGGCTTCAGTACAGAACGATGATTTTTGGCAAGGTCATGGTCAGTTTGGACACGATACAAAAAAGTATGAGCACATAAACAAAAGTAGCTGGGCTTACCGCAGATTCTGATGAGGTTGTCAAGACACAGGGTATTGGGATGGCTTGCGACCATATTGCTTGCAGATGCCTGGATGGTCCCCCGGCGTCTACCCTATCATTCTATCAGAGGCCATGTTTGTAATAGTAGGTGCTTTGGAGATTGTTTAGTTTGATAGACAGTCAGTCTACTTCATTAGATGTGAAAAATAACGTGTTGACGTGTGAAAAAAAAAAAAAAAAATAAAAAAAAAAAAAAAAAAAAAGATATGGCTGGGTAAGCTTACAAAGGAGTATGGATAGAAGTGTTGAAGACAGAGAGAGTCATCTTGGAGCGATGACACCTGATAAAGAGCAATGAATGCGAAACTTTTTTTTATTGACATTGCTTTATCTGAGTCCCCACAGCTTCACAGCTCCATCTTCAAGCCTGCGTCGTAACAACTGATAATAGAAAAATAATTAAAATCTTTGGTTAGTCTGTTTACAGATCGGTAAAATACTCGAATACAAAATAAAGAATAACGAATACAAAAGACTGAGCGAGATCAGCCAGCACTCCAACGGTTCTTGTGTAAAAGAACCAGTTTCCTGAAGTACTGCCCGTTAAATGGTTGGTGGCGGACGTCCCACGTGACTAAAATAAACCAAACAGCATTTAAATTTCCGTGTAGCAAAGCCACCCATTGATCAAAATGAAAATGACACTGACACTTGTAACCATAAAAACAAAAGAAATAGGAAACATGAATGCAGACCCCGATCAAGGATATATCTGTACATAATATATACATGCGTTTTTTTTTTTATTTAATATTATTCACAATCTTTAGATGAAGGCTGATTCCTAACATCCTTGATTCTTTGATCTTTTTTTTTTTTGTTTTTTTTTTGTTTTTTAAGCTGTTCCCCACCAGTGCATTAGACAAGCCAAAAGGACAGTGCTACTGAATCCGCTGAGAAGCTTAAACTTTTGAAGATCGCAAGGACGGTTCTCCCACATGGATTCGGACAGGACTGTGGGAACGAGAACACCAAAATACAAGAAGGCACCGAGTTGAGCTGCTTGCGAGACTGTATTAGCTTGGGTCAAATTGAGAAGCAGTCCAACAAACCATGACTATTTTATTCACATTATTACAGAAAAAAAAAATTGTTTCAATTAAAAACAGACGCGTCAGTACAATTTAAAAATTCAATTGATACATTTGGTTTCTGATGACATCATAATACTGCATTAATCTTCTTTTTTTCTTTTGGATATTTACTTTTCCAGCGTTCAATGCGAATTCTTTGAGTAATGATACAGTCATATTGTTTCTTGCGTTCTCACGCATCCAGCTATCATTTCCCTTATCCTAAGGAACAAGAAAAAGAAAAAGAAAAAGAAAAAGAAAAAAAGGAATAAAAAAAAAAAAAAAACTCGTTAGCAATCAAAAAGAAAAAACCTCCAAAAAGTTGGATAATTGGATCTTGAAAACTGATGAGATGCCTTTGTATCTAGATGTGAGGTCATTTGAATGGACCCAATTTCCGTCTTTGTTTTTCCCTTACCTTCGACATGGCATTGCGCCAGACCTGACCAAAGAGAGGTCCATAGATAAATGCACCAGCACACTGATTGTAAATACTACCCAAGACTATTGATGATAATAGAGAAAGGATAAGAAGATAAGAAGCCAAGTCAGTGATCACATTAATTACAATAATAGATCTTTTTTTTTTTTTTTTTTTTTTCCCTCTCTTTACATTTTGACCCGTTGCCTTGTTTGAGGAGGACATTGAAATGACTTTCAAGAGAAACACTTACGGACAGATCCTCCGGCGACATATGGGATATGAATCATCTTTTTTACTTTGTGTATTTAGAGGTTAGATAGTCAGTAATTTTGAAGATTAAAAGGAAATGATGTGTTATAATAGGAATGACAGTAGATAGTAGTGAAAAATGTGAAAAGAGTATAGAAAAAAGAGTTATGAGTGACAGAAAAAGTCTTTACTTGTAGGCTTTGCCCAAATTCTTTTAAAAGCCATTTGCATCACGTGCACGGACGCGACCTTGCAAAAATGCGCATTGCATTCGCCACCAAAAAAAAAAAAAAAAAAAAAAAAAAGATGCATGTTGGAGGATTGCATTTCTCATTCATTTTTAGAAAAAACAGATCAAAAGACCTTTTTCAAAAAAAAAAAAAAAAAAAAATGTCCTTCTTTGCAAAGCGACAAACCGCAAGTTCATCATCAAGTGTAGCTGCGGCAGCAGCAGCAGCAGCCGCTGCTCAAAAACCTTGGATCGAGAAATAGTAAGTTAAAAAAAAAAAAAATTAACATATAAAGTAATTTCTCCAAATGAAGACTTCATTTCACAATTGCGGACAATTGTGTAGTTCGCTTTCTTGGGTTTTGAGACTTGACAACGTTTCTACTGACTTGCGCTTATTTATTCATTCATTTATTTTCTCTTGCTGGTATTGATTTTATTTAGCCGTCCAAAAACTATGGACGATATCAGCTCTCAAGAACAGGCTGTTGCTGTTCTCAAAAAGACAATGGAGTCGCAGAACGTAATGATTTAGTTTGATTTGATTTGATTTGATTTGAGACTCTTAGTCGTACTACTTGAAGCCAGGAAAACATCAGCATAACCCGCTTTATATCGGTTATTATACAAATGACATCAATAGTTGCCTCACTTGTTGTTTTATGGACCACCAGGAACAGGAAAAACCTCGACCATTCTAGCCCTCGCTAGAGATATCTATGGGTAATGATGGTCAATAATATGCTGTCTTTTTTTTTTTTTTTTTTTTTTTTTTTTTTACAAATGATCTATAAACCATCTTTTTAATCATCATTTTGGAGGGAATTGCTTTCCTTTTTCTTTTTCTTTTTCTTTTTCTTTTATAAACATATAGCCCCGAAATGATTGGGTCGCGTGTGTTGGAACTTAATGCCTCTGATGAGCGTGGAATTCAGGTTATTCGTGAGAAGGTCAAGAATTTCGCGCGATCAACTGTCACTCATAACATTGGGTATGTCCCTCAGATGCGGTTTAAATCCTGAAGCGTGCTTGACGTTGTTACGGATGCACTAATGTTTGAATGTCTGCTCGACAAATTTTATATGTTTATATAGCAATCAAACTTGTCCTCCTTACAAGATTATTATTCTGGATGAAGCTGATTCGATGACTTCGGATGCACAATCAGCACTTAGGAGAACGATGGAGACATATTCAAAGCTGACTCGGTTTTGCTTGATCTGCAATTACGTCACACGTATTATCGAACCCCTGGCCTCACGTTGTGCCAAATTCCGATTCAAACCATTAGAGGAAATGCACAGCAAGGAACGGTTGGGGATGATCTGTCAACAGGAGAATGTAAAGATTACACCAGAGGCTACCCTTAGTTTGGTCAGGATTTCGGAAGGAGATTTACGCAAGGCCATTATGTATCTTCAGAGCGCATCACGTTTAGTGGGCAAGGATGGTGAAATCGATATAGATGTCATAGCAGATATCGCAGGTGTAAGTGCTCTTCTCTAGTCTTTTGATTGTCAATATTGCAACGGTTAATGATGACTCTTATATACTGACAAACAACTTTCCACGATATACAATAATGGGAATGAAAAAAAAAAAAAAAAAAAAAAAAAAAAAGACTGTACCTGAATCGATCATTGATAGTCTGGAAGCATGCTGGCGTACCAAGGACTATAGCAAAATTTCACTTGAAGTTCAGAACGTAGTTGCGGATGGACATTCTGCTGCAAAGGTACTGTCTCAACTTCAAGGAAGACTATTGAAGAACGACATGTTGAATTCGATACAGAAGGCCAAGATTGCGGAGGTTTTTGGTGATATGGATAAGGCCCTCTGTGATGGAGCAGACGAGCAGTTGCAGTTGCTGAATATGATGACCCGTGTATCGACAATTGCTGCATAGAATACACCAAGTTTTTTTTTTTTTTTTTATCATTAAGCATAAAAATATACAACAATTTAATAAGTCAAGAAAAAAAAAGTGACGTATTTTCATGCAATTTTTCTCTAGTCGTTCAGGACTCCTTTTTAATTATGACAGAACGTTGGTTTGGCTGTATGCCTTTTTTAATCTTTTTTAAGACGTTCTGGATTCTTTAATAGTTTTTGGGTAAAATATAAACGGACGACCACATCTCTCCTTCTTCTCTATCCCCTTCCTGCTTCTGTTTTACCCCTTGGGTTGCCTTTTTATTTATTCATGCAATATCCTGCAGTGCATGTTGTGCATACTTAGCATACTTAGGGCTTTTTTTTTTTTTTTTTTTTTTTATTCTTTTTCATCCCTTTGCCGAGCTTTGTCGAGACTTGCTACCTATGAGAGAAGCTAACAAGGTGGTTTTGTATTATCAATTGCATCTTTAGTAGTCTGATTAGGAAGATACAAAAAAGAAAAGAACATTCCAACGGATTCCTTTATCAGCTGCCTTTCTAAACGTTCATTATGAGTCTTGATCAAACTAAGAATAAATTAAAAGTGTGGAATGTCATATCGATTGCATAGATTACACAATACGCGAATGACTAGTAGAATCTTGCCATGCTAACCTGTCCTGTTTAATAAGACAATAGGGACTTGAATAGATGTGACATGACTGTTTTTTCTTTTATAAAATATAAAAGAGAGAGAAAGAGAGAGAGAGAGAGAGAGAGAGAGAGAGAGGAAGAAAAGCAAAGCACAAGAATAGCCTTCCAGGGGTAAATATAATAATGGATTCAAGGGGGGGGGGGAGGAAAGAGAAAAAAGAGTAGGACACAGGTTGATGGGAATGGGCTCCCTCCTGGATACTTGTACATGTACACATTCTGTATAAATATCTCGGTCTATGTGTATCAGTTATTTCACAAAAGGACGAGGGAACAAAGGAATGAAGAAAATGTCAACATGGCCACGGTAATTTATACATGTGTGTGTATTACCATCATATGCCCCTGACTGCCATGTAAAAAAAAAGGGATAAATGTGTTCCACGCCTATGCCCATGCCCATACCCTATGCCCATACCCTATGCCCATACCCAATGCCTATGCCTATGCCTTTGTCTTTTCTTTCCAATCAAACATTCACAAGTCTTTTTTTTCCCCCATTCTTCTCCATTGCTGTGAAATGCGCTAATTGTAAGTACGTATACACACGCAAATAACGCCTGGAGTAATTTTTCTTCCATGAACTTCCTAAAGATCTCTGTGTCACTGTCTTTTTTTTTTTTGGTGTTTATCTGTTTGTCAAACTCAAGATCAGTTGTTAGTTGTTGGACATCAATGCATGCCCATGTCCATATTCATTTGTCCCTTCCTTTAATAGTGAACTGAAAGAATGGGCTTGGCAGTTCACTTTGCTCACTTTATTTTCCTTTTTCCGCTGCCAATCATGCATGAAATGGTTCATGTCCAATGCTTAGTTTCATGGTCGTGAACGTGTAAAGGGGAACTAAAAACAAAAGACCAAAGCAATTATCGTTTATGGACACATACTTTTCACATTGAACTCTTTTTTTTTTCTTCTTTCTTTTCTTTCTTTCTTTCTTTCTTTCTCTCTCTCCCGCCCCCCCTGTTTCTTTTTTGTTCTTTTTAACCTTGACCTTGTTTGGACAATAAAGAAATAAAGGCCATTCATTGGTATCATCTTTTCATATCACTCTTGTCAATGTCCGCTTGGATACTTTGTATTAGTTGCTTCTCATCGAACAAAAGATAAAAAGAGAATGGTTCTCGCAAGGACCCACGTTGAGATGACACATTCATTCAATTCTTTGTTCCCAAACTCCTGAGCAAAAAAAAAAAAAAAAAAAAAAAAATCCCATCCTTCCTTTCCCTTTCCCATCCATTTATTCAGCCCACTCCTTATTTTATATTTTACATTTTTATTTTTTATTTTCCCTGCCTTATCCATTCATTGTCAGATTTTTTTTTTTTTTTTTTTTTTTTTTTTTGTTGTGGAACGATCTCTTTCTCTCTCTCTTTTCATTCTCTTTTCTCTTCACAAACTTACGACCCTTGCAAATCCTCAGTTCTCGTTTATTTCCTTTTCGGACCTTATTCTCCTCTCTCGCACAGCATTCTTTCTTTCTCTCTCTCACTTGTTCATCTAATTCTCTCTCTTTCCTTCAATTATACCAAAGCATTAACAGTCATCAGCAACTTCATTCACCTGTATCTCCGATACCTTTTGTAGAAAAATAACCAAAGATCATTTTTTCATTCCTCTCCTTCGTTCAGTTGCTTGTCGTTTAGAAATAAGCAGGTATTAACGCTCAATTCCAATCAAAGATCATTCCAACCCAACTTTTTTTTTTTATTTCAACGGTCTCTTCGAAATCTTTATTATTTCAACCTTATCCTTATCACACACACACCATCCTCACCCCTTTCCCCCTCCCCTCCCATTGTCATGTATTGTATACATGTACAAAAGTGTCCAACAGCAAACTTCGCGGACCTAATTTTGTCACACATGCATTCAATTCTCCAATGCAACAGTTTTCTTTTCTTTTGCAACAAGGAGGTATTTAAGCAGGAATGCTGGCTATTCAGGCTTTTTTTCTTTCTTTCTTTCTTTTTTAATTACCTATTATTACTTTTTTTTTTTTATATATATCATCAAGCACATTAATTACAGCAATAAAAAAAAAAAAAAAAAGTAACTAGGAGAAAAGAAAAGGACTACAATAGTAATTATACAATAAAGAATGAAGGGTAACAGAACGAAAGAGAGAAAGAGTAAGGACAAGAGGAAAGAGAAAGAGAGTGTGTGAGAACGAGCAGGTGAATAAGGCTGCAGAAAACAAGGCATTAAGGAGAAAGAAGCATTTGTGCGCGTGTGTGAAAGAGGAAACATGTCGATCCTGAATTTGCCACAACAATTTTTTTTTTTTTTGTCGTATGTGGTTTTATTTATTTACTCATTTTACTTTATTTTGTCATATTGATTTTTAAATGAATGGATCCATGTGCATCTTTGTGCATTTGTGAATCATATCAACATTCATCTTCTCTATCCTCACTTCCTTTCATTCTCTTTCTATTACTCTCTCTCTCTCTCTCTTTCTCTTCCTCTTTCTTTCTCTCTCACTTCTCATTTGTTTCGCGCTCGACTCCTTTTTTTCTCCATGCTCATATTTTTCCCGTTCATTTCTGATCAATCATTTTTCTTTTATGAATCATAAACATCAACATTCATCGTCTAACATCTCACTCCTTTTCCTTTTTTCCTTATTATGCGGCTGCAGCAGTAACTGCATCCGACAGAAAAGAAAAGAAAAGACGTTTTTGCATGTACATGTGTAAATAATAACGAATAAAGACAAGGCGAAAGGGTGACAAGGTGAGTTAGTTAGTGGAGTGGTTTTTTTTCTTTTATTTTTTTTTTTTTCACTGTCAAGGTCATTGGTCAATGGACTAAACGATCCAAAACAAATAAAAAGTCTTTTCCCTCCCCTTGGACAACCTATGCTTTTCATACCATTCACCATTGTTTGCAAACAGGAAGGGACATTTTCTTTTCTTCTTTTGAGACTAATTTATTTGTTTACATGTAATTGGACTTCCATCCCATCTCGTAATCAGTCTTCTTTAATGCGGAAGAAATCAACTCAACTCTGTCTGACAACGTGTTCCCACGTTTTTTTTTTTTTTTTTTATTTTTATTTTTATTTTTTATTTTCCTCTTGTTTCAGCTTTTTCCATTTTAGATCTTTCCAGTAATCGCTCTCTTAACGCCACCAAATCGTTTATTTTATTTTATACTTTATTATCATCACCAACATCGACAGTCATAAAATCATTTGTCATGCCAGAGCAAACTGATAAGCGGCGCTCATGGTGGGGCTTCCTTGCCCCCCTAGATCGAGCATCCCATATGGAACCAGGACCACATCCATCCCACTCCGACCTACTAGTCAGTTACGATCTTCATCGGGATATGGATGCAAAGAGTCGGATGTTTGACTCTGCCAGTGAGGCTGATCTCACCATCGCACGGAACGGAGTAGAACAAGAACCAAAGGTTGGAACAGGAGTAGGGAATCATCATGAACAATCATTACGACGCACACCCTCCAAGATGGATCTCTTCAAGAAATCAACCCTTCCCAAAAAAGTCAAATCCAAGGGCGGGTCCAAAGGTGGATCCAAGTTTGCGACCATCACCACAGCTTGGTCTTCAAGCCGGACAACTCTTTCAGGCAGAACAACCGTAGGCTCTATCTCCAGCGGTACTGTAGACTTGAATCACTGTGAGAAAGCCAATATACAGGAGCATAGCCACAATGACCTGATGGTATTCATGGTTTCTGAGCTGCCTGAGATGGTGAACGGTGAACGCGAACGAGATGTTGTATGTTTTTTTTTTTTTTTTATTTTTTTTTTTTTTCCTCTTTCTTTCTTGGGAGGGGGTCTATCTACCATCGTTTTTTATCTCAAAGTCTATTCTCAACCTTTTTCTGTTTTATTTAACCTCTGCTCTCTGCCCTCTGCCCTCCTCCTCTTTTATCGTTTTTGCCTCTTTCTCAAGGCTTATACTATCCGAGCTGAAAGCGCCCATAGAATCATACAGATCACCAGACGTATCTCTGACTTTCTAGACTTTGATGAAAAGGTAACTCGGCACTTTCACAACCATAGATGTCATTGGAGGGAAATAATAATAATAATAAATAAATTGCTAACAAGTAGCAGTACCTTTTTTTTTTTTTTTTTTTTTTTAAAAAAAAAAAATGTTACAATTCAAAAGGTTCGAACCCAATACCCAAAGTCCCGGCCAGCACTGCCCTTACTGGATGAGAGGCGTAAATCATTTCTAGTCAGTACCCGTCAGTTTTTCTTTCCTCGCAAAAATACGGCCGAGAAACTCGAGAGCTATCTTCACAAGGTTGCAACGCATGAGCCTCTTAAAAGCTCCACACTCTTTCGAGAATTCTTGGCAGTGGCACAGGAGGGTGATATGATGCGTTCAACGGATCGACCGGTTCATTCTATGTACTATGCCTCTTATCAACCATCCAAATCCGAACTTAGTCTGGATAGCACAGATCAGTCAGATGACAGTCCTGGACAGGATACACAGATTTCACAGATCTCGGATGACGACCAACTCGATGATGATGTGGATGATGATGACATTTCAGAGCAACAAAGGATATTGGCTCTTAGAATGAGAGGAAAGAAGATTCGACCGGCATTGCCTCAAGTCCAGGAATCTAAAAAAGTTACCATAGATGACTTTCAGCTTATCAGAGTTCTTGGTAAAGGATGTATGGGCAAGGTAACAGACAACAACAGTGATTAGGATAAGGCTGAAGATGCCTGGTTATTGGTTAAATATCAGTTACTTACTTTTTCTTTTTCTTTTCTTTTTTATACCAAAACCGGTTACTATTCATGTTAGGTGATGCTGGCTCGGGAACACAAGAGTGGAAAATTATTTGCGTTGAAGGCCATTTCAAAAGAATGGGTGATCCTGCAAAGAGAGATCGAGCACACTAAATCAGAGCGGAACATTTTAGCAAACGTCGCACGGATCTCACACCCATTCTTGATCAAACTACGACACTCATTCCAATCCCAAGCTCAACTCTTCATGGTCTTGGACTACTATCCTGGAGGTGATATAGCAACCCAACTAGCACAGTATCATCGATTTGAGCCAGCAAGATGTCTGTTCTATGCAGCAGAGATTGTATTGGGCATTGAGGAACTCCATCGGCAGGGGATCGTCTATAGAGATCTGAAACCTGAAAACATTCTTTTGGCATTGGACGGACATATTGTATTGACTGACTTTGGTCTGTCAAAGCAATTCCTTACCTTTTCATCATCCACCTCTGACTTGGCAGAAGAAAAGACGAATACTTTTTGTGGAACAGCTGAATATTTGGTGAGGATGAGAGAACTCAATGTTACTTCACTGCGCTGACAAATCCAATCCTCACGACATTCCATTCTAACTTGATTTACATATATCCATACACATATTCTCTAACTGTACATTAAAATAGGCACCTGAGATCCTATTAGCAGTTGAATATAGCTATGCTGTAGACTGGTGGAGTCTTGGTACATTGGTGTATGAAATGCTTGCGGGTATTGTAAGTATCTTCATATGGAGTATAGACGCTGTCGTTTTGTTTAGCCACTACTTTCTGACCATTCTATTTTTTTTTTTTTTTTTTTTTTCCCCACCCACTTTGGATACAGACGCCATTTTGGGCAGAAAATCATGCTCAAATGTATCAGCGAGTGTTAGAGGATGAATTAGAGATTCCAATAGACATGGAGCAAGATGCTGCCAACTTTATTGCTGGAGTAAGTCAACCTTTGCTTGACATAGATGATGACTAAAAGCGAGAGAAGATGTCTGGAGACTAATATTACCTATTTTGCATATTCTGCTTTTATCTAAACCACAAATAGCTTCTACAGCGCAGCCCTGATGATCGGCTCGGAGCTAGAGGAGCAAGCGAAGTAAAAGCACATCCATATTTCAAGTCAATTGACTGGGATATGGCCTTACAGCGTAAATTACCATGTCCATATATCCCAAAGCTGGAGTCAGAATTGGATTTGCGGAACTTTGACAATGCATTCCTCGATATGACTCCTCGACTCTCACCAGGACAGCACACTCTTAGCAACAGTATTCAAAACTGTTTCCAAGGTTATTCATACACAGACAATATGTCAAATACACTTCCTCGGACCGACAGCAAACTTCGCATGGACCGAACCAAGATAGAAGATGATGATCAGGAGGGGATTACAAGGACGGAGACCACCAACGGCCATCAGCAACAACAACAACAACAACAACAACAACAACAACAACAGCAGCAGCAACAACAACAACAACAACATTATCATCATGGGAATGGTCAACATAAACCTATTCATCGGTCACCATTAGCAACTGTAGAGGATGTGGAAAACGAACCGGAGGAAGGCATTCATCAGTATCGACGTCCAACGTTGTATGCGCCACCTAGTGCAGCCATCTCCACTTTTGTTGGTGCCAAGGCTCAGATGACATCACCCACGTTGACACCACCATCAAGCTATCCCGAAGATGGCCAGATCCCAGTAGAACGAACTTCAATCACTCGCATAGGAGCTGCAGATATCTTAAGAGGATATTCAGGGCGGTCAAGTGTTGATTCATATCGACATAATAGTCAAGGATCATCACATTCAAGCGAGACTATTGGCCGACGTATAAGTAGAGGTATAATAAAAAAATAAAAAAGATAAAAAAGATAAAAAAAATAACAATTACAATAAAAAAAAAGAAAAAAAAGAAAAAAGAATGTAGTTTTTTACTGTCTCTTAATAAGCATATTCTACGTGAGGAAAAAAAAAAAAAAAAAAAAAAAAAAGGAAAGCTCTCAGCCATCCGGAGGTTAGTTTGTAATAATGCGTGTCCTGGCACTCTAATCAAATAATGCACATAAATGGCAGTTGCACAAAGGAGAGATCAGAATCCAATTTCTCAAAGGGACAACGCGGTTCAAAGAAAAAGTTGATGGCGGGAGTGGCTTTTTTAACAAAGTTAAGTCAGGTCATATGATCCAAGTGCTTCGCCCAAATTCCTCCAGTTGGAGCTTTGATAATTAATGAGATACTTGTCAGAGGCTAAGAAAACAATACACACCAGTAGCTGTCTCCTTTATCGGTGGTCAACAGGGCCTCGTAATATGTTTGAGTTGATATGGACTTCACAGCACATTATGAAAGAGGTCTTGGAAAGAGCTACTGATAGACATGAGTGAAGTATCGCGAGAAGCCTTCTCCAAAGTGGTGGTAGTTCAATTGCCCCACAGAGACACAGGACGAACCTCCTCATACTTTTCAATAAAAAGCAATGGTTGATAACGTTTCGCTACCAATCTTGACACCTGTTATTCATATATTACTCATGTAAAAGACGTGTACACAATACTCTTTTTTTTACGGTGATTCATCAACAAATACCTCTTTACTCTCAACGGCATGCTGTTTATTGCTTCACTTAGTCGCAAGGTCTACATGATATAACATGCGCAAATCTACATTCACTGCACATACTGTATTTGAATCGGTAGTCATTGATCGATTGACTTGCTGCTGTCACTGTTGTCTGCAGTGTTCCTCCTCTAAAAGCCTCTGTCTCCAATGATGTCTCTACTGATGGGACTTGATGATCATCAGCTTGACTTGAGGCTGCTTTGGACTTGTGTCCCATTGGTGATGCTGTCACAAACTATTTGGATGCCTCATATATGACCAAAGGAAGGGATTGCTCTTTTATTGCTCCTCGTTGCACCAGAAGCTTCCTGTTGACTTCAATCAGCCCAGTTACATCTTGAATACAAGTGTTGTTGACATTAAGAGCTGTTTGTTTGGTGCTCCATTTCAGTCGATACTGATATTGATCGCCCTCCTTCACAATCTGCCACACCCGAATAGAGACATCCTTAGATCCTGTGACCAGAAAGTAGCCTTCTTCAAAGATATTCCACATAAGGGTTATAACAAACCCGCCTTCAGATGGGATTACTACCAAGCACTCGCTTGTCTCTGCATCCCACACTCGCACCGTCCTATCACGGCTGCTCGAGGCAATGTACTTTCCATCAGACGAATAAGCTATCTCTATGATCTCCTTAGTGTGCCCTATAAGCGTATACAAAGCAACTCCCGTTTCTATATCCACCACATCAATTTGTCCATTCTCACAGGCACAAACCATCCGTTGGCTACATGGTGAAGATAGCCCTATACTTTTATAACGCCCAGGTATTGTATAACAAAGCTCACCCGTTTCTGCATTCCGTACTTGCAGCTCATGTCAGGGATAGCCGTGATAAACCACTATTCTGCAACCAGCAAGCGTGCAATTGATAAAAATGCCCATTTTTCCACCCTTTACTTCAAATCAAAGGTCACCTGAATGAACTGTCCAGACTCTAAGAGTACCATCGTCATCATATGAAGCAAGGTATTGGCCATCAGGTGAGAACACTACACAGCTTGCAGCTTTACTGTTGCCCTGTAGAGTGTGGATGAGCTCTCCTGTTTGTGTGTTCCATATAGTCACATCTCCATTGTAATGACCACAGGCATTTTGATGGTCAATAGGTGAGAAATCAAAGGCGTAGATTCAAGATGTTCTTTTCAAATAAATTATTAACGTTTGTATTTACTCAAGTTATATTCTCTTAGCGTGGACATGTTGATGGACCCACCTATTCCAGATCGATGTGTCTAAGCAACATTCTATCAAAGACTAGCCCTTCAAAAGTATTCTTAGCGACCTCCGGACAAAAGTGTCTACACCGTTACATCTAATGTTTTTGTTCCACTTGAAAATCTTGCTGCTTTCCAACTGCAGAACCTCGCTAAATCCACTGACCAGTATTCACCTTCATCCGTATTGTCCATTCACTGCTCTGTCCTTCTTATGCTCCTTGTCCTTGTGCATGTCTCCAAGTTCTGCTTTAGATCAATCTCATAACATATTGCTTGACATCTAGGAGCTCCTTTGTAGGTTTGGAATCCACACCATCTGCCTCGGTCTTGTATTTTTGTTTCTTGAACTCCTTGACCCGGTCTTGCGGAACAACAAAAATAAATGCGACCTCCTTAGAGCATCGGATCCACTTTTCTTCTTGCAGCATTCTCAAAAACTTTTTGAAGGACTCACTTTTGATTCCATGATCCTTGTTCGTCGTAAACTGGAATAGCTAATAACATATCCACGCAGTGAAAGGTTTTGCTGCTTGGGATCCATAACGATCCTTGCATACTGCTCACATAGCGGTTAAGGGTACTGAAGAAGTTAACTTTCGGCTTAGCTTTGGGGTTGATACTTATTTCAGTGTTGTCATCAAAGTTCCTGACCTTAAGACTACAGTTGCCAATCCGCAGCATGCGCTGAACATAAAATTCGAACGTTATTCCGTCGCTTTGTTCAGGACTAGTCTTCTGAAGACATGTATTTCAGCTCATTCTCCACGCGCTTAACAACTACATCAGCTGCAGATCGGATAAAAGGATCCTTTTCCAAAGACGGTCTTTTTATCTTTCCAAACTTCCACCATTTATGCTGGATCATCATTACTTTCAAAAAGACTAACTCTACGTTTCGCGTTCATATCCCCTGAGTTGTATGCCAACATTGGAAAACCGTACAATGGCAATTCTTCTTTTGCAGGGTTTGGAAGATCCTGCTAACAACCTACTGTTTGTCAGCATACTCTGGGCAAATTTGGGAACGAATTGGAAGTTAGTTTTTGATATAATGTCAAGAGCAATGTTTAGAGCAAAGCAGAACGCCTCTTTCTGTGAGATACTTTTTGAGTTTTAGACACAACTGTAAAATGTTACGAGGGAGTTTTTGTGCCTGAATGAGTCACGTGCATTTTTAAAGTAGTAGGGACAAATGTAATAATGGACGAGGGCGATGGATTATTAGTAGGATTGAATGTAATGACATCTAAGAGTGATCTCTTCATTTGTGTGCAAGAAGAACATTTGTTTAATTAATTGACATGACAGAGAGCAAGTTATTCGCAAGTTGACATTCGTTGTAAAAAACTACACTGAAACTACTAAAACTGCCAATAATGTAGACGTTCCACAGAACAGCTGTAAGGCGAATTGCTTTGTCCTTTTAATCTCCACATCACACAATTCCCCATTGGAGCTCACAAGAAAACACTTTTTCACCCACCACTGAACAAACGCCTCTTTGAAATCATTCTTCTTTCAAGGACGAGGATAGAATAAAATCCAAAGGGCAAAAAGGGAAACAACAATCCATGTTCCGTACTATCAATCCCCCATCACGAAGTGTACTCTCGCCAGCACTGGCTCTGAGACTCTTCGATTTCTACATGAAGGGCGCCTGCACCATAGACGATGATAATGATATCGTGATGGAGCTATGCCTCGATGCTGACTCTGTGTTGTCTCGACTTCAGCGGCCAGCACGAAAGTCACTCGCCTCAATACCTTTCACCTCTTCAGCCTCTCCAGTTTCCAACGGAGACATAACTCTACGCCAAAACATTGCCTCTGCCTACTATAAGCTTGCTCGTTTATTTGAACATCTTGGTTACTCAGACGATGCCCAGAGATGTGACAAGAAAGCTAAGAAATGGGGATACATCCAAGGAAACAGCAACAATGACATCAATAACAGCAATAATAACAACAACAACATCATCATCACCAAACACGAAAGCACAAGAACTAGTAGAGCAGAACAAGTACGGACCACTGCAACCATTTCAAAGAACATATTCAATCATAATGAGCCTCCAACAGCCATCAGGTGCAGCTTGCCAGATGCTGGTGCTCACCTGAATGACACCCATCAGCTCGCGTATTGTCTTTCTCTGCTTCTTACTGCCCCTATCCAAACAAATGACCTCAATGACCATGAAAAGGACTGGTGTCAGGCCATATTGAACGATCAAGATGAGCATAAGTGGTTGTGTAAACTGGCATCAGATGTGATTGAATTGTTCATCAATGATGAGATCAAGGCTGAGACATCTGTCGCTGAGGTTGTGGCTCTCTCCCCAGTCCTCGATCAAGCACAATTCAGAGCACTGCTCAAGGCTTTGATCAATGTGATCAGCCAGAACATTATTCTGGAGACTCACCTGTTAACAGGACTGGCTCAACTGATGCAGCATGCCCCTCCTGGTTATCTCGACTCGGATGACCTTGTTGCCATCCTCAACTCTCTCAGTTCTCGCTTACAAGGCACACATGGTCAGTCCATCGAACATCTCTATCGTCTGTCAGCTACAGTCTCACATGTCCTTGATGCCATGGTCAACAACCAAGTCAAAGGTCTGAAGCGAGAACAACTCCATGAACCACTTGCTGCATACCTCCAGGGACTGAAAAGCAGCTCAGATCCGCATCTAGTCTACCAAGCAGCTTATGCCTTCCAAGCCTTGCAGTATATATCTGACGACGAATCAACATTACAAACCATGCTCCGACGGACATCAGCAGTGGTCCGAGGAGTGTTTGGAGTAATAAGTGCAGTCAAAGGCTTAGATCTGAATGCCTTCATGGATGAGATAAGCAATATTCAGGAAGGACTTCCTTCTGTGACAGGTACCATTGATATGAGTCTGAAAGTATATACTGGTGCAACCTCACTCTATGAGAGTGGATCGACATTCAGACAGTGTATGGAAGAAGGACTCAGCTTTAGTCACAAGTCAGGATGGTATCCAGCACTGCGTGGAGCTGATGAACTAATCCAGAGCGGCGAGTTCACCAAGTTCAAGACCCTTGTGTGTGAAGCACCCTGCCGAAATGATACAGCATTCCAATGGGGACTATGTCAGAGACTAGGACAGATTGCAGCAGATACACAGTGGACCATGAATATTCGACAGGATGCCATCACACTCTTAGGAGAGATGTACAAGAATGACCAAGAGTGGGGTAATCATACACATGTCAAGCAGTGGATCTTAAGTATCCTTATAGAGCTATCCTCATTATCACCGAATGATCTACAAGGTACATATTTCTACTCTTCTTCTGTGGATATGTTTGGATGTTGGCAGTGCTCAGTACATGATGATTTATCAACTCACTCCATACACATATCCCTATCCTTCTCTTTCCAGCTGTAGACATTCTCTTGAATGAACTCAAGAAATATGGAGATCTCAAGGAACAAGAGCTATATAGGAATTGTGTTCAAGGGCCAGTGACCCAGCATCCCTTTATCATCATACACCCTCCACCTTCATCTTCACATTTACTTGACCTTGTACAAAATAGACCTGGTGTTGAGGACAGTCTACGGCAACTAAAGAAACGGCGGATGGAGGTTGGAAACAACCAAGGATTCTACATCCAACAGTATGCCAAAGCAAGTCCTCAAGCAAGCGATGACAAGCTGTTCTTGCTGATGGACAAGGTGAAAGAGTTCCTGGATAGCGACCAGAAAGTGCTACTTGTCCAAGGTGACTCAGGAGCAGGCAAGTCCACATTCAATCGTACACTAGAGCGTACACTCTGGGACGCATACCAAAAGAGACATGGTCGGATCCCACTGTTTATCAATCTCCCAGCCATTGACAAGCCAGAGAAGGATCTGGTTGCAAAGCAGCTGCGACACTACGACTTTACAGACTCACAGATCAAAGAGCTGAAGAAGAGTCGGTCATTTGTTTTGATCTGTGATGGATATGATGAGAGCATGCAGACCACCAATTTGTATGTCTCCAACCAACTGAATAAGCCTGGAGAGTGGATGGCTCAGATGATTGTTAGCTGTCGCAGCGAATATCTCGGATTGGACTATCGAGATCGATTTCAACCTATGGACCGCAATCACCAAGCAGATGATGGATTGTTTGAAGAGGCTGTGATCATGCCATTCTCTGAGACTCAGATCGATGAGTATATCAAACAATATGTCGATGCTATGGATCCAATGTGGCGTGTAGAGGACTATCATTGTGCACTCAAAATGGTCCCTAGTCTACAAGACCTTGTGAAGAACCCATTCATGCTATCGATGTCGCTAGAAGTACTCCCACGAATGGTAGATCCAGACCAAGGAGTTTCCAACACCAAGATCAAACGCGTCACACTGTATGACCAGTTCGTTGAGCAGTGGCTTGAGCGAGGCAAGAAGCGACTAAGCGATGCAATAGGATCGGAAGACAGAAGAGTGTACAACAAACTATTAGATGAAGGATTTGCACAGAATGGGATCAGGTATCTCACTGAGCTAGCCATAGCAATATACAAGCATCAAGATGGCAACCCAGTGGTGGATTACTCACCATCGAAGGACAGGGGTACATGGAAAGAAGCGTACTTTAGCAAAGAGAATGGAAGGAACCTTCTACGAGAGGCTTCACCACTTACACGTACAGGCAACCAGCACCGGTTTATGCATCGGTCACTTCTAGAGTACTGTCTGGTACGAGCGATGTTTGAGCCTCAGAAAGCAATGAGTGGTTCTGCGATCGATGAAGTAGCAAAAGCGACAGCAACAACTTCTCGTCGGCAGAGCATTAGTTCAGTATATAGTTTCGAAGCCATGGACATGAAGGAGGACGAGCAGGAAGTGGAAGTAGTGGAGGTGGATGAGGCGTCACCTTTAGTATGGAGAAGCTTTGTGGATGAAGCATCTATCCTTCATTTCTTAGAGGACCGTGTCCGCCTTGAACCGGTATTCAAACAGCAGCTATATGAATATGTGAAGCTCTCGAAGAGCGATAGCAGGTGGCGGATAGCAGCAGCCAATGCGATGACAATCTTGGTCCAAGCAGGCGAGTCATTTATCGAAGCAGACTTGCGAGGCATTCAGATCCCAGGAGCAGACCTCAGTTATGGTATATTTGAGTATGCTCAGCTACAAGGAGCAGATCTGAGGAAGGTCAATTTACGGAAGTGTTGGCTTCGTGAAGCAGACCTGAGTGGAGCAAAGATGGCAGGTGTACAGTTTGGAGAATGGCCACTTCTCGAAGTTGGTGGCGCTGTACGCTATGGATCATACTCGCCTGATGGGAAGACACTCGCTGCCGTTATCAAAGATGGCTCTGATAACTATTCAGTTGCTATCTATGATACATCAACATGGATGATGCTTTCAACTCTGGAGGGCAATGGGATTGGCAATAGGTTTATATACTCGCCAGACAGTCGATATATCGCCTCTTGGGGTTCTCCGCAAACTGCTGTTTTAGTTTGGAATGTAACCTCAGGAATATTAGTTCACCGATTGGAGGGCCATACAAATCTAGTGAACTGCGTAGTGTACTCGCCAGATGGAAAGCACCTTGCCTCAGCTAGCGATGATAAGTCGGTGTTGGTGTGGGACATTCAATCAGGGGTGCTCAAATACAGGTTAGAGGGCCATACAGGCCGTGTGAGAAGTGTGACATACTCTCCTGATGGACTCCGGATTGCAACCGGCAGCCGTGACGGGACAGTACGGTTGTGGGATGCGATATCAGGGCAGCAGCTGATGAGGATGGATCGTGTGCCTGGAATTGAGCAAATTGTGTATTCACCCAATGGCCAGGAAATTATATCTCACTGTGCTGGTAAAAGTTATTTGTATGTGTGGGATGTTGGGTCTAGTCAAAAAAAGTACGGGTTGGATCATGATAATAGCGTCTGCGGCATTCAATATTCTCCTAATGGGAAGTTTGTTGCTTCATCTGCCGGGAGTACGGTATTCCTATGGTATATGCAAACAGGAATGCTCATCCATATTCTTTTAGGGCATACCGAGCGTATCATGGACCTAAGATACTCACCAAATGGAGAACAGATTGCCACTTGTAGTATCGACAGCACAGTCCGGCTTTGGGACACGAGATCAGGACAAATCATGAATACCTTTTATGGCCACTTCAGCGAGATATGTTGTGTGACATACTCACCAAACAACCATCAACTTGCATCCTTCAGCGATGATAAAACAATACGCCTTTGGGATACTCGATTACAGAAATATAATCGCAATTCATATGACCATCCATTGCTGGTCTACCCCATTATGAGCTCATCGGATGGAAAGCAGATAGCTTTGCACAGCACTAAACTACTGTGTGTTTGGGATGCAAGAACAGGACAGTCCATCCATGTTTTACAAATCCCCGATAAGTACACATGGGACATCAAGTATTCGCCTGATGGTCGGTTGCTTGCTTCTCGCCGTTATAATTCTTCACGTGTCTACCTTTGGAATGCTCGAACAGGCCAAGTTACCCATACCTTGGAGCTGCAGGACAGGCAATACGATTGGATCTACGCCTTTGATTTCTCACCTATTGACCATCGAATTGCCTGTGGTCATCGCCGCGGATATGTGACTATATGGAACACACAAACAGGAGAGCTCATCCACACTCTACGGAGCCACAAGAGTGTTGTAGGGTGTGTAGTATTCTCACCAGATGGCCACCATCTTGCTTCAATTGATGAAGGTGGCGCTCTTAGAGTCTGGACGGTTCATTCAGGTGGCCTTTGTTATAAAGTGAAGGATGGAGAAAGGGGCAGCAATCCTGTCAAATACACGCCTGACAGTCAGAAGATAGTGTTTTGTCCCAGATTTATCTCTCGTGGGCTGAAAGTACGAAACGCAAAAACGGGTGAGCTTTGTTATACACTACCTGGGCACTATACAGGAATAGGGACATTTTCACCATGTAGTCAACGGATGGCTGATGCCCGCAGCAATGGACAAATTGATGTGCTGCATATGGAAACGGGAGTTGTTTTGTATACTCTTAAAGGGCACACCAGGGAGATCAGAGAGATGGCTTACTCGCCTGATGGAAAGTACATTGCTTCAAGCAGCTATGATAAGACAGTGCGAGTGTGGGATGCAGAGACAGGCGAGTGCCTGGTAGTAATCCTATGTGAAGGCGGGTTTGTTAGAACGCTTGTGTGGAATACCTTTGAAGAAGGCTACTTTTTGGTCACAGGATCTGAGGATGCTTCTGTTCGGATGTGGCAGATTGTGAAGAAGGATGATCAATATCAGTATTGGCTGAAATGGAGCACCAGGCAAACGACTCTTAATGTCCGTAACATGTGTATTCAAGATGTAACTGGGTTGAGCGAAATCAATAGGAGGCTCTTGGAGCAACGAGGAACTATAGGTGAGCGTTCCCTTCCATTGGCTGTAGATGAATTATCTAAACAGATTGTAACGACGCCATTAATGGCGCTCAAGCGTGATGCTTCCTCTGGTCAAATGGATTTGCATCAAGGCCCAGTAGTGACAGTTTCAGGCATGCCGTTGACAGCAGCGACAGCACCAAGCAGATCGATCAAAGACTTTCAGTTCAAATACAGCGTATGCAGCGAATGTAATTTTGCACATGTCATTGCTTGTAGGCCTTGTGATGAAGGAAAACAATCAACAGCATGTCATTGAGAATAAAGAATAAATTGGGAAAATGCTTGCAGATTAATGGTCATAGAAAGGGTAACGATAAATACACGTCTTTTACATGAGCGATATGATACGACGAATACGTGTCAAGGGTGGAGGCGAGGTAAATCAACCACTGTTGTTATCTAATTCTTTCGTAAAAACGAGTGTCTTGTCTATATGGCAGCTAGTTGACGAGGATGTGGTCCCCTATGCTCTTAATTAACGGGAACGTTGCTAGGAACGTCCACGTTGTTGTTCTTTTTAAAAAGGGTGGTAAAGATTTGTTTTGTATTTGTATACGAGTAATATCTACGATTAAGAACAGGATCTACAGTTACTTTTCAGCGACGGCTGAGAAGCGGTATATATCAGATCTAACAGGGCTGTCATGATGTGTCAGAATGATCTTTTCTTTGCTTGTAAATGTACTGAGAGGGCACTGGCTGGGTCAAGGGTGTTATTGGGGATAAAATTACAATGTCTTTAAGCGTTTGAAACGATTATATGGAAATACAATATATACGACTGTACTGTAAATGCATGTTACTTGGCAATTAAGGAAGCTTGCTTTCAACAGAGGTGAAAATGCACGTTCATGTGTGTACAGATCCTTGTTGCACGACCATGCTGGACATGAAGATGTAATGGGCGATCCAAACATGAATGTTCAGGTATACATTTACAGTTGCACAAGAAAGATTTTGTCACAGCAATTACAGTGTCCTCAGCCCCTTTTTCCCTCCTTTTTTCTGACAGAGAGACCGCGTGGTAGCAAATGATGGAACAAAGCCATGTGCTCTGTTATAGTGTGTGTGCAATTGTGGGTTGTGGATTACATGATTACATGAGCATGGCTTGTCCTGTCCCCTATCTTCTTTCTTCTACAGCTGGAGCTGGAGCTGGAGTCTCTCTTTCTCTCTCTTTCTCTCTTTCTTCTCTTTCTTCTCTTTCTCCCTTACTGCCCAGTTTAACTCTGCCCTCATTGCATCCCAGCAACTCATTCTCCATTCTCCATTCTTCTTTTCTCTTCATCCCATTACTTTCCTTTCTTTTCCTTCTTTTCTTCTTCCCTTCCTTCCTTCCTTCCTTCCTTCTTTCATTTCTCCCTTTTGTGCGAGTGTTTATATCAATAAAAGGAAAGAGTAATAAAAACAGATAGGGAGGAGGTGCTTGTCCATATCCTCAAAAAAGCAAAAAGTCATGAGCCGTCCTCAGTCTGTCAACACTGTTGACACACCCGTTCACGATCTCGCGTCCAGTCCTCCCAATCCCTCTGATGCCTCTCAGACAGACCCCGTCCTCTCTCCCCCTAACCAGCCCCGTCGCTCTCTCTCCACTCACCTCTCCCCTGATTATCACAGCTGGGTCACCGATGTCTCTTCCCCTTCTCAAGGCCCAACTTCTTCCTCACCAGCTGTTCCCACTGTACCTTCTGCCAGTCGTTTCCTAGATGCTGTCACAGGTCGATCCAAGGCACAGCAAGGACGTATTAGACGAGAGAACCAACCCAGCTTCAATGGATCCACTTTTACAAATTCCGACAACGAAGCTAGTAGAGAGCACGACTCTGAGTATGGCAATAACAACGACAACAACGACAATGACGACGAAGATGCTAATGACAATGGCGACGATAGTAGCAAGGACAACAAAGATATTGTACAGCAACAAGACCCTATTCTGCCCACTCGCAGTAGCAACGGTCGTAGTAGCCGCGGTTATGGTGCCACGAATACTAGTAGTCAAGACCCTTCTTTGAGTACAACAGTAGCTCCCCTTAGCTCTAACTACGGATTCAACGATACGACTGATGCCGCGTCAACCCCAAGACTTCCTCCCCTGAGCCAGAGTCGCGTGCAAGTGCCCGATCGTACACGACCAGCATACAAAATGGGGGCTCCTATTACGACCAAACAACGTCCAAATAAACAGCGCACACCTTCTACGTCTCCAACATCAGAGCCCGACCATGACCGTGCAGACCAGCCGACAGAGACATCAGCGTTGCTAGGAGGAGGAGGGCGAGACAACCAAAATAGGACAAGGAACCCACAAGGGGATAGAGAGGAGAGATGGACCAACGAGGGATCTAGGCGTAGGGTAGCACGCTACGATGGCGCAAATCAACAAGGAATCTTGGACCAGTATATGACAGATGAAAACGGCATGGATTCATTACGTCGACCGAGCAGGTAAGGATTGGATTGGGCTAGTTGGTTTTGTTCTTTTTTTGTATGCATCATTCAACATCAGGATGGTGTGATTTGGCGGTATAACATATTTTATTTTATTGCCTTTAATTTTAAAGTCATCATCACACGACCAGATGCAAGGTCTATGAAAGATGTGATATGATGCCATCAAAAAATTTTGCTTGTTCGTGCATTCATTTACTGATTGATGGGCTACTCTTTATTTTATTTAATGTTGCTCAATGCACTAAAGGGCTAGATCGCTCTCACCCACAATGGAATCTCGACGGGATAATCGGATTGCAGGCAAGGTAGCCTTTGAAAACTATCCTCATGGAAGCCATCGAAGTCGTAGTCAGAGTAGACCATTCCATAATCTGCGGCGATCTAGCATGGCAAACATCAACAGGGTTCGAGATAAATTGCTTCCACGCCGAAGTATGTTTTATGATGATGCCAAAGAGGCTCTCGTTAAGGAAAACAATGGTATTCGTGTTTGGTATCACAATTATACCACCATTGGTAAGTTGCGCTCAATCAATGACGCTCTTTTTTTTTTTTTTTTTTTTTTTTTTTTTTTCGTGGGCTAAATTGACATGGCATTTTTCTGCTTCATTACTTATTCTAACCTTTTTTTATTTTACGTCCATTTCAACTTTTATTGTGGATTTATAAAAGATTGGATTCATGACTTTGTGAAGGAACGCGTCCGCTTAAGACATTTACGATCGATTGGTGGCATACGTGGAGTGATCAAAAACAGAGCAGATGGCCTGAAAGGTTGGATACTTGTGCTCTTAACAGGTAAGAAATTATAGCTGCAACACATGCAATGTATCTGTTTTGATTGTTTGTGCAAATGTAAATGAGGAGGAGGAACTACCAATTTTCGCCGCAGCAGCTTATCTTTCAGCAAAGCCTCTTGTTCCTCCACATGCACGTGGGATCTATTAGATCTTATTTAATGCAACCTTATTTTTATTTTATTTTTACACTTTAAATCTGATTAAAAATGAACAAAAGCACACCATATCACATCATCACATCATCACATCATTTCTGGATACTGATACTGATGGATGGTGCTGATGCTGATGCTGATGCTGATGCTGATGCTGATGGACGGCTTTGGTAACTAATCTCCGCAATTGTGCATTCATTTTATTTATTATCTAATATCTATTTATTTATTTATCTACTTTAGGCCTCATCACAGCATGTCTGGCAGCTTTTATTGATGTCTTCAGTTGGTGGTTGGGCGATTTGCGCATGGGCTATTGTACCACCAACTTTTGGTGGAGCCAATACTTTTGCTGCTGGAACTCTAAAAACTGTAAGTTGCTAGATACAATGATTGCTTTGAGAAGAGATGAAAATATATATATACATATATATAGAATATGTGTTGTTCAACTTTTTTTTTTTCCTCCCTTTTTCATATTAATTTATTTTTACTTTTAATGATGATCCATCTCATTGACTGCAATATTGACTGCAATATTAGCTGCTGGGACATGTCCAGAGTGGGTCTCCTGGTCAAAGGCGCTTGCACCTGGCGAACTTAATATGAGAGTTTCAAACGACACCTTTGACTGGATTATCTATTGCTTATTTGGTGTAAGTTGTTTGTGATATATAAGGCCCCATTATTTGGGGGACAGGATTTGAAGAAAAAAAAAAAAAAAAAAAAAAAAAAACTAATGAATGATCGAATACATAGGTCTTGTTTGCTGGCGTTTGTGTAGTGATGGTGACCTCTGATGGGACCGTATCACAGCAACGATCTCATGGAGCAACAAAAAGACGTAGTGTGCCCAATAATGGAGGCTTTGTCAGTTCTGCTCACAGAAACTCCGTTCAATCGATTTTGGATGCATCACAACCAAAGAAAATTGCCTACTTTGGTGCCGGATCTGGTATTCCAGAGGTCAAAACTATCCTCGGCGGATTTGTCATTCGAGGGTTCTTGGGATTTAGGACTTTGATGATTAAGTTGATTGGACTGGTAAGTGAATGTCGTCCTTTTTTTTTTTTTTTTTTTTTTTTTTCGTTTTAAATCACTGTTTATGACTATAAAAAAATCCATTTTATTAATTATCCAAAATTAATACTCATTCTGGCGATGCATATTCATCTAGCCCCTGATGGTAGCTTCAGGACTCAATATGGGAAAACAAGGCCCACTTGTCCATATCGCTTGCTGTGTTGCAAACATTGTATGCCGTATCTTTGACAAATACAATCGTAATGACGGTAAGTAGCTCATCTCGACTGTCTTTTTTTTTTTTTTTTTTTTTCTCAAAAAATAAAAACCCCCCCAATGACGGTTCATTTTCATTCAACTCACACAAACATCTATGTGCTCATATTCTCGACAGGAAAACGCAGGGAGATTTTATCTGCTGCTGCTGCATCAGGAGTTGCAGTCGCCTTCGGTGCTCCTATTGGTGGCGTCTTGTTCTCACTCGAGGAGGTTTCTTACTACTTCCCAAGCAAGACCATGTGGCGGACCTATTTCTGTGCATTGACATCTGCTGTTGTGTTGAAGGTAAATACCACTACTATTTTTCTGATCATTGCTTGAGACAAATGACCTCTTGAGATAAAAAAAAATAAAAAAATAAAAAAAAAATAAAAAAAAACTGAGATGTCTATATCAACCTGTCAATAATAGATGATCAATCCATATCGCATTGGGAAAGCAGTTCTCTTCCAGGTTACTTACAACAGAGATTGGCATCTCTTTGAAGCTGTCCCATTCTTTTTTATCAGTGTATTCGGGGTAAGAATTATCAATAATACAATTATTGAAAGGGCTTTTATTTATTTGTCTATCATTTTAATGGAGGCTCATTTGCTACAATGCTTCTTTGTGGGATATATATTTTAACACTAAACATGAAACGATAACTTCATTGATATCTCTTTTGTTTTTATTTTTTTATTTTTTTTATTTATTTTATTTTTTTTAAAAAAGGGCGTCTATGGAGCACTTTTCTCTCAGTTCCACATGTCGTACTCTCGGTTCCGATCTCGGACGTACATTGGTCGCCATCCAGTGCAGGAAGTCCTGGTCGTTGCCCTCATCACTTGTGCGGTCCAGTGGCTCAACCCTTGGACTCGGGTCAATCTTTTGCAACTCCTGACTAATTTATATAGCGAGTGCACGGCCGATAATCATCTGAATGGAATGTGCGCGTAAGTATTTTTTTTTTTTTTTTTTTTTATAGTCTGGAGGTGTTTGTTACACAACCTTGTAAAAAAAAAAAAAAAAAAAAAAAAAAAGATACTGTTTACAGGGAAGTAATCGTTGCTCTAAAATTACTATTTACGTTAGTGTTGAGATTGAGCAGATTTACCCAATCTTTTTACTCCTGGCACAAGTATTCGTGATGAAGGTTGTCCTTAATTTCATTACATTCGGAGTCAAGGTTCCTGGAGGGATTTTTATCCCTACCATGGTCGCCGGGGCTGTATTCGGACGTATGGTCGGACTAGGTGTGCAGTGGTTGATTGCGTAAGTATCCTTTTTATTTTATTTTATTTTATTTTTTCTTACAACATATCTATTGAACAAAAAAGAAAAAGAGAAGAATGCCCAGTCGGCCATGCATCTTTATGCTCACCATCTTGCTCAACGGCATGATCTGGTGAACCTTTATAGCAAATATCCCGAGCACCAAGTTTTCCAGGTTTGCAACGGTGATAGTATGGACTGCATTATTCCAGGCCTGTATGCGATGATTGGGGCTGCAGCATGCTTATCAGGCGTCACTCGCATGACCGTATCCTTGGTCGTCATCATGTTTGAGTTGACAGGAGCGATGACATACTCGTTACCTATTATGATGGCTGTCATGATTGGTAAATTTGTTGGGGATGCATTTTCACCCGATGCGTTCTTCAATAAGCTGATTGCTCTGAATGAGCATCCTTACCTCGACAATAAGAAGGATTACAACACATGTGGATCAGCCGCTGATATTGCGGATCGATTTGTAGAGACCATTGACGTGAATGTTGTTAATGATGTAGCTTCATTGAGACGCAAGGTTGAATTCCTTGCCGCCTCGGGATATTCCGATGGAGGTCTTGCGATCGTAGATCGAGGTCTTTTGGTCGGTTATATAGCTTCTAACGAGCTAGGACATGCTTTGGACCTGGCGGAAGAAAAACATCCAGAATGTATCTGCATCTTCAGGAACCGTGCTTCTTCAAATGTCCCTGCAGCGGAGATTATCACCTCTTTGACAGATCTGGAAGCGCGATCTGGAAGTGGAAGTACTTCTCCACTTTCATCCAAATCACAATCACAGGATTGGCGACAAGACCGACAGATCCATCCAAGCTATGATGACTCTAGTTTTGATAATGATATGCAGGGCCATGATAGGCCGATTAGGCCAGGCAACCTTGCATCTTCTGGACGTTTCTATAGTAGGAGCAAGGACAGCCTGGAGCAGATTTTACGTTCAGACAGCAAGAGTTTACTTGGTTCCAGAACCGACAGTGGTCTATCAGCAGAGTACTTGGCAGATGGAGAAAGTGACCGTCCTCATCTTGATGCGCGACGTGATCGTATCGGTAGCACGGGAACAGTGGCCCTTTTGAGTGATCCAGCACACACTATGGACTTTACGCCTTTCACTGATCAAGTAAGAGAGTTTTGCTTTGCTTTTTTTTTTTTTTTTTTTTTTTTTTTTTATGATTCGATAGTAATGGAAGGAAGGAGAGATAATTTACTCCGCTTCATTCTAATTTTGTTTTTTCTTTCTTTCTTTTTTCTCAAAAGGCCCCATTAGCAGTCAGCTTGTTTTCATCGATGGACTTGGTTATGGAACTATTCATCAAGTTGGGCATCAAGTATGTATGTGTAGTCAAGGCTGGACAACTTTATGGTATGATCCACAAGAAGCGACTTTTAGCCTTCTTGAAAGAGAATGATGACAAGCAAATGCGATACAACCGAGGCGAATGCTTCTGAGGGTTGAATTTGGCAACACACAAGATAAAAAAAAACTTTTTTTTATTTATATATATCCTCGATATAAAATCCTCTAGCACCAATACCACTACCTACCATTCAACATGTATACGTTACTACTCTTTCTTTCTTTCTTTCTTTCCCCATTTTTCCTTTTCACTTTTCACATTTCCTTGACATTAGTGAACACTATGTACAATACATTCTAAAGAACATACACATGCCTTTGTAGGCACTTTTTTTTTTTTTTTTTTTTTTTTTTTCAATCTTCTTTTCTCTTTTTTTATTTTTTATTTATTTATTTTTTCTCTTCTTTTCTTTTCAACTTTTATTATGAGAAAAATGCAGAGAGTATAGTAAAAGAAAAGAAAAGAAAAGAAAAGAAAAGAAAAGAAAAGAAAAGAAAAGAAAAGAAAAGAAAAGAAAAGAAATGAAATGAAATGAAAATGCTAGAATATAAAATGGTATGATTAATTGGTGGGAGCGCCATAGGCCTCTGGCAAGCGCTCGATTGTATACTTGCGTTGGGATAGATACATGATGGGGATACCGGGGATCTTTCTTATCCTCCGTTTGAGATCACGATCACATGTGGCGACGATAAAGCATTTGTGTTGCATCACACGTTCGACAAGACAATCATCAGCATAAGTTCCTTTGTGAGTACAGGGTAAACGTTCGAATCTTGGATCACGAGCCACCCTAAGGGCCACTTTGAATTTAGGGCCCAACTTCTCCAACTCTGCCATGACACAATCGGTAATACAGGGGATGGATTTAGCATAGAGACAATCCATCATGCCCTTGACCAGTTCGATCTTGTTTTGAATTGAGAAGTTGATAAAGTTGGTATCGACCAAGACCCTGTATGGTGGTCCTAATGCTGAATTGTAGTTGAAGAACAAGGATGATGCGACTTGAGGACTAGATAAATAAGTAATAAAATAAAATGAGAAATAAGAAATGCAATGAAACGGGGGTTAGAAGAGAGGATATTCAAGCAACTCTTTTTTTTTTTTTTTTTTTTTTTTTTTTTTTGAAAAGAGACAGAGCATTGTAAAGATAACTTTTAGCGTAAGAGAACAAAAAAAACTTACATGTGCCTGACAGCCTTTTTCTCCTTCTCCTCTTCTTTTTTCTTTAATTTCTCCTGGTTTGCTTTAAGACGTGCATCATTAGGGTTGATCATACGCTTGACAAGCGCAAATTTCTTTGTAGTCTTGGTCTTGCCCTGTTCATAGGGGATGAGAAAAGAAAAAATAAACAAAACAAAAAAGAAAGAATAAAAGGAGATAAAGAAGTTAGGGGATGAACTTTTGGAGGGATTCATTGCTGTCCTTTTGTATTTGTAAATAAAAAAAAAAAACGCACCATGTTGTCTAGGAAATAACAATAATAATAATAACAATAATAAAAAAACTCCTGTTGCCTTTCTGTTAATAATCTTCTTTTTCAATGATGTTCTTTGTCGCCGTTGTTGTTTTTGCTGTTGTTGTCGTTATTGGACGGAATGAATGAATAATAAATGAGAAGGGTAAAATGATACATTTATAAATACGGTAGTATTTTTTGTATATATTAAAAAAAAAAAAAAAAAAAAAGTGACTGCTTTAAGGGCAGCAAACAAATACAGCAGTGCAAGTAGCTTATTAAGGGGTGACTACCATTTTGGTGGCGCACTCCTGAACAAACACAATGTTCCCCTCGAGAAAAGGAGAAAAGGAAAGGAGAAAAGGGAGGAAAAGGAAAAAGGAAAAAGGCTGCAACCACATCTTTTTTTTTTTTTTTCTTTTTCAGGTCCACCTTTCCCTCATCCTCCCCCAACATCTCATTCACATTTCAGACCATGGCACAACAGTCCTCCTATGGGGCAATCCCCACTGAAGACCCTGAGCAAAATGTCGCGCCTGCCAACAACCATGAGGACAACAATGATGATGCAGCCTCAAACTACAGGAGGACGCGTCTCGAGGTTGGGGAGGTCATCGAGTCCAAACGGGCTCATGTCTTGATCGTTTCCCTCACCATCCTTGACATCATCCTGGTCATCCTTCAGATTGCTGCCACATTGTTGGGACTGGACAATAGTAAAGATGCTCATCAGGTCCTCGAGATCTTTGCCCATATATCCTTGGGGATCGTGACCTTCTTTGTGGTTGAAATCTTGCTCAAGGTCTTTGCTTTTGGTCTGGATTACTTTTGGATCAACAGTCCGTTCGGTCTGTTGCATCTGGCGGATGCCATTATTATCTTCATCTCCTTCTTCCTCGAGGTCTTCTTGACGGGTGCAGAACAAGAATTGGGAGCGCTGTTGATCATCTTCCGTCTCTGGCGTATTGTCAAGCTCACGGGTGCGGTGGCGATCGAGACTGCAGAGCACAGTCAGGCTCGAATCGTTCAATTGGAAAGCCAAATCAAGGAACTAGAACGCGAAAACCAGCGTCTTCGCGCCAACACAATTGACCAAGTTTGAGAGAGGTCTTTTAAAATAAAATGAAAAAAAAAAAAAAAAAAAAAAAAAAAGCACAGCAAGCATGGCATCATTTACTTATTTACTTTTTTTTTTTTTTTTTTCATTGACTGAATAATAAACCACGTGTATTTAAAATTGAAAGGTGATTCAGCAATGTAAAAAAAGTTTGGGAAAATAATAACAATCTTGATAATTCTCAGATTACTACAAACAAAGTATATAAATAAATATATACACACATATATATATATATATATACAGGACAATACAAAGTATCAGTCTTCACGCTTTGCGAATCTCTGCACCGGTAGCACCAAAGAGGTTTTTGAGACTGCCATAGATTCCAAATTGAAGGGATGTGAGGGTGCCAACCAGAACAATACGGGGACCTAGGCCCAAGAATAAACCACGCAAACCCAATTCCTTTGCCAGAATAGCCAGACGAGCCATTGGTGATCCTGAACCTGAAGTCTTGTTGATCTTGGAGAGCAATGTATCAGCTGGTTGTGAAACGACTGCTGCAGCAGTTCCAGCAATCAAGCCTGATGCCAAGTTGATTCCTGTCATGGTCAAAGGTGCAACCGTCTTTGGATCTGGATCACCCATAGATTTCAAAATTCCTTCTAAAGCCTTTTCAAAGACCACAAATTTGGCCATTGTGTATGGAACCTGCTTAAAGACAATGGGTCCAAACCCTGAATAAAATCCATTGCGCACACCTTCCTCTACACGGATACGATGGAAGCCAGAGACAAGACCTGAAGCAAAACCAGGTTGAGAAACTAGACGGATACGGGTGGCCTCGAGTGGACAGAGCGCGATATCGGCAATGAACTCTGCAATACCACCTGCGATCAAATAAATCGCCGTTCGGTTGCGGACAGCGCTCTCATGACCCACATATTCGCTCAAGGTCTTTTTCCAAAACTCATAACCACCAAATTTGAACCCGCCCTGTATAAAGTATCCGACAAAAGTAGGCCCGAAACCGGTCATGAGAGCCCCAGCACCCTCCATTTTGATAATCTGACGAAATGTCCCTACCATACCCTTTGTTTCCAAAAAAAAAAAAAAAAAAAAAAAAATTCTATGAACATGACATCATTTATGGCGACATTCATCAAATTCTGTATTGGTTTCCCTTTACTCTTTTTTTTTTTTTTTTTTTTTTTTACCTTGTTAAATTTCTTGTTATCGAGCTGAATGCGAGTCTTTACCACATCTACAAAAGCCCAAGCAGATATTTCGCATGATCAGCTTTTTTTCTTGGCAGAGATACCCTCATAGTTTAGTTGTCTGTTGACAGAGATGTTGGGTGTATATGTGATACAGATGCTGAAGTGGGGAATAAAGAATATAATAGGGCATCTAAACAAATCATTATGAAGTTTTACCAACAGGAGTTAATGCGCCATGAGTAACTCCACAGCAGATGGCACCGGCTAGAGCAAAGCGGGAGTAGAGGTTGATACCGGTGGGAGGCAATGCTGCCTGGTTCTTGGGTGAGGTTGTTATAGACATGTTGGACCAAAAGTTGCAAAGAATAGGCTTAATGCGGTGTATTAATTGAGTGGAGGAACGAAGAAGAAGAAGAAGAAAAAGAAGAAGAGAAGGAGAAAGGGAAAGAAGGGAAAGCGCGAGAAAGAGTAGGGAAGAGGGAAGGAATGACATGATTGATCTTGGTAATATATATATATATGTTCGTATTTCTTTTTTTAGTTTGCTGTGCAGCGCAGCTGTTGCGGACCTTCCAAATGGAGAATGTATCGCCCGTGTCCGGCTAAAAGACCTTTTACAGCATTCCTGATGGTTTTAGTTACAATCGACTGCATTTAAAAGAAAGTTTTTTTTTTTTTTGTTTTCCTTTGCAATTGACAAATTGCTTCGCCTTGAGGCTTTCATGGTAGCGTCATTCATTCAAGTCCGCGATAGCCAAGTTGCCAGTAATAAGCATTTACCAAAACTTGATCGAAATAAAAAATAAATGTACATATATTTGATAAGTGGTGTGATTTGTGAGATAGCTCATTCAACTCACATGAAAGACATTTTTGTATTGTATCTTTTGTACCCCTTGTCTGTGCCCTGTGTCTGTGTGCCCTTGCATTGCCCTTGACCATCCATCGCTTTTGTAAAATATAAATATTAGGACATGGCTGTGGAGGAACTCCTCTTTTTGCTTTCCCTTTCAACTTTTTTTAATTCTTTAACATCCAATCTTATTCATACAAGGGCATTTGCTTCTTCACTTTCACTTTCACTTGCTCTTTATTACATTACACTACATTCATTCCATCTTTTATATATTTGTACAACATACACCTTATACACCAATATCTACTCGCTCGACAGCAAAAGACATCCGAGGAAACAACAATGGTTCATATCCCAATTGTCTCCCGGCTCAGTCTGAGCGACTACTCGTCCATCACCCTGACCTTTGTCATCCTCGGCATCGAGACATGCTGTCGCATGGTCGCCTTCCTCATCCCCGGATTCATTCTTGATGCCCTTAAAGCCTTTCTTGAGAAGTATGTCATTACTTCTTTCTCATCACACACACACACACACACACACACACACACACACACACATATGTATTCATTCATTCTTCCATTCATTCATTCATTCATTCATTCATTTAGTCAGTCAGTCAGTCAGTCAGTCAAACTTCAACTCACCATGATCATATCACTCTTTTCTTTCATTTCTTTATACATATATGACCTCTCTCCACAATGAGCAGGTTATTCCCATGGATTGTTACCAACTACATATCATCAAAAGCACCCCCACTCGAAAGTGCAGCCAATGTGCAAGAAATGCTTCGGTTCTGGTAAGGACATGATGTGCCTTGATATTTTAGACGAGAGACATTTCAAAGTGAGACCTGACAGGACAATTGACCATTTTCCATATTTATTTTATTTCTTATTTTTTTCCCCTTCTTCTTCACCTTCTCCCAGGAACTACCCGGTCCAAGAGCATCTTGTGCGGACACAGGATAACTATCTGTTGGGTATCCACAGAATTACACATGGTCGTGAGCAAATCTCCGCCAAAGGTGTTGTTCCAGATCCTCCGGAGGACATTGTAAAGTTTTTAAAGAAACATGGTGTTCCCCTGGCTGCAGAAACA
The DNA here is from genome assembly GCF_002105155.1 of Lobosporangium transversale. Classification (NCBI taxonomy): domain Eukaryota; kingdom Fungi; phylum Mortierellomycota; class Mortierellomycetes; order Mortierellales; family Mortierellaceae; genus Lobosporangium; species Lobosporangium transversale. Next base: position 759,712 of record NW_019028994.1, read on the forward strand.
AAAGAGGCACACCTTGAAAGGAGCAAGAGGAGCAGACGGGATCAAGAAGAGAATCTGGAGGCTGATCTTGATACTCATCCCAGAAGGAAATCAAAGAAAAACGACTACATCAAACCCGTCGTCCTACTCTACCACGGGTTCATGATGTGCTCCGAAGTCTGGCTCTGTAACTTGGATGAAGAGAGAAACTTGGCCTTTGTCTTAGCAGAAGCAGGGTAAAATATCTATATAATATATATATATATATATATAATACCTGTTCAGTGTTTTGTAATGTTTGCTTTGCTCACAGAAAAGGTTTTTTTTTTGTCATTCAACCAACTAAATAGATATGACGTCTGGTTGGGCAATGCCCGTGGCAACAAATATTCACTTAAACACATGTTCCTCAAACCGCACGAAAACAAATTTTGGGAGTTTGGCATGGATGAACTTGCAATGTTTGATATGCCAGATACGGTTGACGTAAGCTGAAAAAGAAAAAAGTCCTCTTTTAGTCTTGCTATATTGCTATACTACTACAGATCTAGTTGGAGTAACAGACCAAATACTCTATTCTATATACTTTCTATCTGCCATTAGTACATCCTCGCCAGAACAGGAGCACCCTCATTGGTTTACATTGGATTTTCACAAGGAACTGCTCAAGCATTCGCTTCACTCTCTATCAACCCCTCACTTAATGACAAAATTTCCCTATTCATTGCCCTTGCCCCTGCAACAACTCCACCTGGACTCGATAATGGACTCGTCAACTCGATTGTCAAGGCCGCACCCAATGTCATCTATCTGCTCTTTGGTCGAAAGACCCCTCTAACAGCAGCCCTATTCTGGCAGAATCTTTTGCATCCAACAGCCTATGCCGTTGTGATTGATTGGGCCGTCAAGTTCCTCTTTGGATGGAATTGTACTTCAATGAGCCGTGTGCAAAAAGCAGTTTCGTATCAACATCTCTACAGTTTCACCAGTGTTAGGATCCTTGTGGTAAGTTCTTCCTACACTATACTATAGCTCTTTCTTTATGTATTTCGACCGCATTCGTTGACCATATATACCCATGATTTACTTTTTTTTTTTTTTTTTTTTTTTTTTTATCAATATCATCATTATTATTTGTTTACCCTCTAGCACTGGTTCCAAATCATTAGAACTCAAGTTTTTCAAATGTACGATGATGTGTTACCCAGGGTTCCTTATCTTTCTTCAACTCGGAGTCATTGCCCCCATCCCTTCCCAACAAATCAAATCACCACACCTATCGCCATTTTCTACGGAGGAAGTGACACCCTTGTCGACGTGAAAGCTCTCCTGTCTGATCTTCCCGAATTGGTGGGCATCTGGGAAGTCCCTAACTACGAGCATCTGGGTATGTGAAAGGAGCATGATACAAATTCAGCTGTTGACCGCATTTTTTTGATATCAGCTTACTGACTTTTTTTTTTTTTTTTTTTTTTTTTTTTTTGTGAATAATGTGGATGCATACAAATAAATACTAGACTTCCTTTGGGCGGATGGCTTGGAGAAATATGTTTATCCCAAAATTCTACAGCTTCTTGAATCACATTCATTCAATGGACACATTTCTAGCGAAGAGGCCAAAAGACAGAGCATTGAGCGAATGTCCTCTAACGGACTGAATACCTATAGACGAGAGATCCGTAAACTCGCTTACGAGCTTGAAGGCCTTGACTCTGATATCGAGCAGGAAAATGAAGTTTACACTGATTCAACCGTGGACACCCCAAAGGAAGAAGAAGAGCAATCGTTGGTATCAGATGAATCAAATGATTCGACAAAGAAACAACAACAACAACGCCGTCAGCCTGTAGATGTCCAGGATCAACAACAGCAACAATATGGACACTAATGAGCATAGATAGATCAAGAGAAAAAAAAAAATAATAATAATAATAGAGGCACGAGCCATGTTTCTCAATTAAAATTTAAAACTCATAAATGAAATGCTCAGTGCACGTGAGTAGCACGTGTAAGTCCATACCCATGCATGGTGTCGAATAGTTTCACGGAAGAGGCGCATGTTTTAATTGATTTTCCTTTTCCTTTCTTCTTTCTTCCTCTTCTTTTCCTCCAACATAAGAGCTACATAACCCCTGAGTCATACACTCATACATGTAAGGGACAGGCACACACCCCTTCTGGAACCCACAAAAAGATCGCTACTAACTCATATTGTGAAATAAAACCTATGAAATAAACAGCCTTCGATCCAAGAAGGAAAACAATAAATCATGTTTAGCACTATGGATACTCCACCACGGAGTACACTTTTGCCAGCTCAGGCTCTGAGACTCTTTAATTTCTACATGAAGGGTGCTTGTACCATAGATGACGATAAGGACATCGTCATGGAGCTCTGTCTCGATGCTGACTTTGTGCTCTCGCGGATCCAGTGGCCTGCGAGAAGGCCCCTCACCTCTTCCACCTCAACTTGTAATGAAGACACAGCATCGCCTCATGATATTGCTTCAGCCTACTATAAGATCGCTCGTTTATTTGAACAGTTAGGTCACTCAGATGTTGCTCAAAGACGTGATAAGAAAGCAGAGAAATGGGGATACGCTCCGGGGAGCATCGATAATACCGACAATAGCAGTGTTAGCAACAATAACAATAACATTATCAAGCTTGAAAAAACTGGGGCCACTAGCAGCAGATCGAATAGAATGGTTACAGCAGCATCAGTACAGACCATTGCAACTATTTCAAAGGACATATTCAATCACAATGAGCCTCCGACAGCCATCAGGTACAGCTTACCAGATGCCGGTACTCACTTGAATGATATCCACCAGCTCGTGTATTGTCTTTCTCTGCTCCCTACTGCTCCTATCCAAACAAATGACCTCAATGACCATGAAAAGGACTGGCGCCAGGCTATATCGAACGATCAAGATGAGTATGAACGACTATGTAAACTAGCATCGGATGTAATCGAGACGTTCATCAATGATGAGATCAAGTCCGAGATATCTGTCACTGAGGTTGTGGCTCTCTCCCCAGTCCTCGATCAAGCACAATTCAGAACACTGCTCAAGGCTTTGATCAATGGGATCAGCCAGAACATTATGTTGGAGACTCACCTGTTAGAAGGATTGGCTAAATTGATGCAGCATGCTCCTCCTGGATATCTCGACTCGGATGACCTTGTAACCATCCTCAACACTCTCAGTCCTCACTTGCAAGTCATTCACAGCCAATCTACCGAACATCTCTATCGTCTGTCAGCTACAGTCTCACATGTCCTTGATGCCATGGTCAACAACCAAGTCAAAAGTCTGAAGCGAGAGCAGCTCCATGAACCACTTGCTGTATACCTCCAGAGACTAAAAGACAGCTCAGATCCTCATCTAGTCTATCAAGCAGCTTATGCCTTTCAAGCCTTACAGTATATACCTGACGACGAATCAACAATGCAAGGCATGCTTCGACGGACATCAACAGTGGTTCGAGGAGTGTTTGGAGTAGTGAGTGCAGTCAAAGGCTTTGATCTGAATGCCTTCATGGATGAGATAAGCAATATCCAGAGAGGACTTCCTTCTGTGATAGGCACCATTGATAAGAGCATGGAAGTACATACCCCACTATATGAGAGTGGATTGGCATTCAGACAGTGTATGGAAGAAGGGCTCAGCTTTAGTCACAAGTCAGGATGGTATCCAGCACTGCGTGGAGCTGATGCACTACTCCAGAGACGCGATTTCACCAAGCTCAAGGTCCTTGTGTGTGGAGTATCCTGCCGCAATGATGCAGCATTCCAATGGGGACTAAGCCAGAGACTGGGACAGATTGCAGCAGATACACAGTGGACCATGGATACTCGACAGGATGCCATCACATTGCTAGGAGAGATGTACAAGAATGATCGGGAGTGGGGTGGCCATGCACATATCAAACAGTGGGTCATAAATATCCTAGGGACGCTATCCTCAATATCACTGGACGGTCTACAAGGTGCACATTTTCTCTCTTATCCCGTGGATATGTTTGATGATGACGGCAACACTCAGTATATAATGATTAATCCGCTTAACTCATACAAATTTATTTTTCTCTTCTCTTTCCAGCTGCAATTGCTCTCTTAGATGATCTCGAGGCAGATGGAGGCATCAAGGAGCAAGAACTATACAAAGAGTGTCTCCATGAAAGAGCAGTCAAGCACTCCATCATTGCCACACTATCTCCAGCTTCATCTTCCCCTCTATTTGATCATGCACAGGAGAGATCAGGTATCGAGGGCAGTCTGTGCAAACTAAAGGAACAGCGGGCGGGCGAGAGGGTTAGCCAAGGATTCTACATTCAACAATATGCTAAGGCAAGTCCTCAAGCAAACGATGACAAGCTGTTCTCGCTGATGGACAAGGTGAAAGAGTTCCTGGATAGTGACCAGAAAGTGCTACTTGTCCAAGGAGACTCAGGAGCAGGCAAGTCCACATTCAATCGTACACTAGAGCGTACACTCTGGGACGCATACCAAAAGAGACATGGTCGGATCCCACTGTTTATCAATCTCCCAGCCATTGACAAGCCAGAAAAGGATCTGGTTGCAAAGCAGCTGCGACACTACGACTTTACAGACTCACAGATCAAGGAGCTGAAGAAGAGTCGGTCATTCATCCTGATCTGTGATGGATATGATGAGAGTATGCAGACCACCAATCTGTATGTCTCCAACCAACTGAATAAGCCTGGAGAGTGGATGGCTCAGATGGTGATCAGCTGCCGCAGCGAGTATCTTGGTTTAGACTATCGAGATCGATTTCAACCTATGAACCGCAATCACCGAGCAGATGGTGGATTGTTTGAAGAAGCTGTGATCATGCCATTCTCTGAGGCTCAGATCGACGACTACATCGAACAATATGTCGATGTCATGGATCCACTGTGGCATGTGGAGGGCTATCGACGTGCGCTCAAACAGGTCCCTAGTCTCCAAGACCTTGTGAAGAACCCATTCATGCTATCGATGTCGCTAGAAGTACTCCCACGAATGGTAGATCCAGACCAAGGAGTTTCCAACACCAAGATCAAACGCGTCACACTGTATGACCAGTTCGTAGAGCAGTGGCTAGAACGAGGCAAGAAGCGACTAAGCGATGCAATAGGATCGGAAAACAAAAGAATGTACCACAAGCTATTGGATGAGGGATTTGCGCAGAATGGGATCAGGTATTTGACCGAGCTAGCCATAGCAATCTACAAACATCAAGATGGCAATCCAGTGGTGGACTACTCATCATCGAAGGACAAAGATACATGGAAAGAAAGGTACTTTAGCAAAGAAGGTGGAAGGGACCTTCTGCGCGAGGCTTCTCCACTTACTCGTACAGGCAATCAGCACTGGTTTATGCATCGCTCACTTCTAGAGTACAGTCTGGCACGAGCGGTATTTGAGCCGCAATCAGCAATGAGCACTTCTGTAAGGTATGAAGAGTCAAAAGTGCCAACTTCAGCTCTTCGTCGACAAAGTATTAGCTCAATGTATAGTTTCGAAGGCATGGATATTGATGAAGGCGAGCAAGGGGTCGAGTCAGTCAAAGTTGATGAGGCATCACCTTTAGTATGGAGAAGCTTTGTAGAGGAACCATCTATCCTTCATTTCTTAGAGGACCGTGTCCGTCTCGAGCCGATATTCAAACGGCAGCTGCATACATATGTGGAGCTCTCGAAGAGCGATAGCAAGTGGCGGATAGCAGCAGCCAATGCGATGACGATCTTGGTGCGAGCAGGCGAGTCATTTACCGAAGCAGACTTGCGAGGCATCCAGATCCCAGGAGCAGATCTCAGTCATGGTATATTTGAGTATGCTCAGCTACAAGGAGCAGATTTGAGGAAGGTCAATTTACGGAACTGTTGGCTTCGTGAAACAGACATGAGTGGAGCAAAGATGGCAGGTGTTCAGTTTGGAGAATGGCCACTTCTTGAGGCAAGTGGCGCTGTACGCTATGGATCATACTCGCCTGATGGCAAGACACTCGCTGCAGTTATCGGAAATGGAGCAGGTGGTTATTCGATCATTGTGCATGATGCATTAACATGGGAGAAGTATTTGGCTCTAGAGGACGCTGAGATTGGCGGCAGGCTTTTATACTCGCCAGACAGTCGATATATCGCCTCTTGGGGTTCTCCGCAGTCTGCTGTTTTAATTTGGAATGTAGCCTCAGGAATATTAGTTCACCGATTGGAGGGCCATACAAATCTAGTGAACTGCGTAGTGTACTCGCCAGATGGAAAGCACCTTGCCTCAGCTAGCGATGATAAGTCGGTGTTGGTGTGGGACATTCAATCAGGCATGCTCAGATACATATTAGAGGGCCATACAGGCCGTGTAAAGAGTGTGGCATACTCGCCTGATGGACTTCAGATTGCAACTAGCAGTGATGACAAGACAGTACGGCTGTGGGATGCGATATCGGGGCAGCAGCTGATGCAGATGGACCATGAGGATTGGATTGAGCAAATTGTGTATTCACCTACTGGCCAGGAAATTATATCCCGTTGTACCTATAATGATTATCTGCATGTGTGGGATGTTGGATCTGGTCAAAAGAAGTGTGAGTTGAGGCATAAGTACAGAGTCGATGGCATTCAGTGCTCACCTTACGGGAAATTCGCTGCTTCAATCGACCTATCGATGGTATACCAATGGGATATTCAAACAGGGAATATCATCCATACTCTTCAAGGTCACTCCAATTATATCAATGACTTGAAGTACTCACCAAATGGAGAACAGATAGCTACTTGCAGTCGCGACAGAACAGTTCGGCTTTGGGATGCAAGATCAGGACAACTCATGAATACTTTTTATGGCCACTCTAGCTTTATATCTTGTGTAGCATATTCACCAAACAATCAGCAGCTTGCATCCTTTGATGGAGATGGAACGATACGCCTTTGGGATACTCGATCACAGCAATCTAATCATGACTCGCATGGCCATTCAGCATCGATCGATGGCGTTAGGAGTTCACCGGATGGACAGCAGGTAGCTTCACACAGCGATGATGGGATAGTGTGTATATGGGATGCAAGGACAGGACAGTCCACCCATGTTTTACAAAGCCGCGATAAATTCCCAGCCGACATCAAGTATTCATCTGATGGCCAGTTGCTTGCTTCTCGCCATCAGGATTCCCCGCGTGTCTATCTCTGGAACGCTCGAACAGGCCAAGTCACCCATACCTTGGAGCTGCAGGGCAGGAAAGCCAATGAGATCGAAGACTTGGATTTCTCACCTATTGACAACCAAATTGCCTGTGGTCATCACGATGGAGATGTGACTATATGGAACGCACAAACGGGGGAGCTCATATGCATTCTGCAGGGTCACAGCAAAGCTGCAATGTGTGTAGTATTCTCGCCTGATGGCCAGCACCTTGCTTCTTATGATGATGAGGGCACCCTTAGAGTCTGGAAAGTTCATTCAGGCAGCCTTTGTTATGAAGTAAAGGGTGGAGGGGCGGATTGCGATTCTATCAGGTACACGCCTGATGGTCGAAAAATAGTGGTTTATTACAGTTATGGCGCTCGCGAGCTGCAAGTACGGAACGCAGAAACGGGTGAGCTTTGCTACACAACCCTGTCTGGAGCTTATAGAGGGAGAGGATCATTTTCACCATGTAGTCAACGGATGGCTGATGCGTGTGACGATGGACGAATTAATGTGGTAAATATAGAGACGGGAGAAGTATTGCACACGCTTAAAGGACACACCAATTGGATCAAAGAGATGGCTTATTCGCCTGATGGGAAGTACATTGCTTCAAGCAGTCATGATAAGACAGTGCGAGTGTGGGATGCAGAGACAGGCGAGTGTTTGGTTATAATCCCATCGGAAGGTGGACATGTTGCTACGCTTGTATGGAACACCTCAGCGGAAGGCTACTTCCTGGTTACAGGGTCTGTAGATGTCTCTGTTCGGATGTGGCAAATTGTGAAGAAGGATGATCAATATCAGTATCGGCTGAAATGGAGCACCAGACAAGCAGCTTTTAATGCCCACAACATGTGTATTCAAGATGTAGTTGGATTAAGCAAAGTCAACAGAGAGCTCCTGGTGCAACGAGGAGCTATAAGCAAGCAATCCCATCCTTTGGTCATGTATGAGGTGCCTAAACAGATTGTAACTACACCATTAATGGTATCCAAGTCCAAAGCAGCCTCAAGTCAAGTTGACGATCATCAAGTCCCGTCATTAGAGGCATCCCTTGGGATAGAAGCGTCGAAATAAGAAAGAAGAAGTACCATTGACGACAGCAACAGCAACAAATAAATCAATCAAAGACCACTAGCTCAAATACAACCTTAGCAGCGGATGTAAATTTGCACATTTTATTTCATGCTGACCTCGCGGCTATGGGAACCAATAAATATCATCTAGGACGAAAAAATAAAATGGGAAGGGTGCTTGTTTGTAAACCTATCATGGAAAAGAAGAATGTATAGGTAGTATATATACTTTTTGAATAAAATATAATTCTTTGAGAGAGAATGTCTGTGTTTATTCAATATCATTATAACCCATCTGTTTTCTTTTCAATACTTTTATTTACTTTGATGATGAATATGTTCTCTCTACATTTGGAGCCTATCCTCACTAAGTTCATTATCCATTGTTGCGTTGCTTTGATTGGAAAAAAAATCCCCATTCGATTAACCTGCAAACCATTGTCTTTGGCATCTTCTGCTGAGAATATAGTCAGAGCTCAACAGAGAAAATTAGCTTGCCACTGTTCTGTCTGTTAGTGCGAGACGAGATTTCTGTCAACTTACTGCTCTGTATTAATCACCGATTGATACTATTTGTATTGACAAAGCCCAGAAGATCCTCTTTAAGAAGTTTAAGAAAATAATAAAATAAAGTGAAATGACAAGAAGAAGAAAAAAAAAAAAAAAAGTAAAAGAGACGCAAGAGACTAGCTTATCCCTTGAAGAAAAAGCAGGAAGAAGACAAAACCTTGATATTGGACACAAATATGGCAAGCGAAATTCATATTTATATTGCTGCATCATGTAAAAGGAGGTACCAGCGCCATACGTCAAAAGTACCATTCTCCATTTTGATAGATCCTTTACTCTTTTTCTCACCCAATTCCTTCTTACAGAATTGAAGACCAATATAGCGTTACGTCCGATTCGTGCAGTTGATAAACCTCAAGCACTTTAACATCTGGTCCTCTTATATAATATAACCTATTTTAGTATATCCTCCATATCTATACAGTTGCATTTGTCTCTGTCTGGACATACGGTACAGATGGGATACAAAGTGCGAAGAGATTCCAATGAAAATTTTGTGGCTGTCAAAAATGTTATGGCAAAAGAAAGCCCTTGAAGAGTTGTCAGTGAACTTGTGAGTTGTGAAGCATATCTCTTAAGGGGGAGGGGCAGAACAAAGCGAAATGCTCACAATGTTGCTCTTTCTTCCTTTCTTTCCTCCACACAACGTCATTCATCCTCGTACACAACCTCAATGTTTTTTTTACTTGAGTAAAGAATATTTTCACGCTTAGACTTCATTTACTTACAAATAGCACTACTAAACACATATTATTAAATATAACCACTTCTCTTTCTCTGAAGTGAATAGGTTAATTTCGAAAGTCTAATAAGGGAAACAATAAACCATGTTTGGCTCTGTGGATACTCCGCCACGAAGTACACTATTGTCAGCTCAGGCTTTGAGACTCTTCGATTTCTACATGAAGGGCGCCTGTACCATAAATGACGATAAGGACATCGTCATGGAGCTCTGTCTCGATGCTGACTTTGTGCTCTCGCGGATTCAGCGATCTGTGAGAAGGTCCTTCGCTTCTTTCACCTCTTCAGCTTGTAATGAAGACACTGCACTGCGCCATGATATTGCTTCAGCCTACTATAAGATCGCTCGTTTATTTGAGCAGTTAGGTCACTCAGATGTTGCTCAAAGACGTGATAAGAAAGCAGAGAAATGGGGATACGCTCCGGGGAGCATCGATAATACCGACAATAGCAGTGTTAGCAACAATAACAATAACATTATCAAGCTTGAAAAAACTGGGGCCACTAGCAGCAGATCGAATAGAATGGTTACAGCAGCATCAGTACAGACCATTGCAACTATTTCAAAGGACATATTCAATCACAATGAGCCTCCGACAGCCATCAGGTACAGCTTACCAGATGCCGGTACTCACTTGAATGATATCCACCAGCTCGTGTATTGTCTTTCTCTGCTCCCTACTGCTCCTATCCAAACAAATGACCTCAATGACCATGAAAAGGACTGGCGCCAGGCTATATCGAACGATCAAGATGAGTATGAACGACTATGTAAACTAGCATCGGATGTAATCGAGACGTTCATCAATGATGAGATCAAGTCCGAGATATCTGTCACTGAGGTTGTGGCTCTCTCCCCAGTCCTCGATCAAGCACAATTCAGAACACTGCTCAAGGCTTTGATCAATGGGATCAGCCAGAACATTATGTTGGAGACTCACCTGTTAGAAGGATTGGCTAAATTGCTGCAGCACGCTCCTCCTGGCCATCTTGACTCGGATGACCTTGTCACCATCCTCAACACCCTCAGTCCCTGCTTGCAAGTCACTCATAGCCAATCTACCGAACATCTCTATCGTCTGTCAGCTACAGTCTCACATGTCCTTGATGCCATGGTCAACAACCAAGTCAAAAGTCTGAAGCGAGAGCAGCTCCATGAACCACTTGCTGTATACCTCCAGAGACTAAAAGACAGCTCAGATCCTCATCTAGTCTATCAAGCAGCTTATGCCTTTCAAGCCTTACAGTATATACCTGACGACGAATCAACAATGCAAGGCATGCTTCGACGGACATCAACAGTGGTTCGAGGAGTGTTTGGAGTAGTGAGTGCAGTCAAAGGCTTTGATCTGAATGCCTTCATGGATGAGATAAGCAACATCCAGAGAGGGCTTCCTTCTGCAACAGGTACCATTAATATGAATCTGCAAGTATATGCCGGTGCAACCTCGCTATATGAGAGTGGATCGACATTCAATCAGTGTATGGAAGAAGGACTCAGCTTCAGTCACAAGTCAGCATGGTATCCAACACTTCGTGGAGCGGATGCACTACTCCAGAGACGCGAGCTCACTAAATTCAAGACCCTTGTGTGAAGCACCCCGTCGAAATGATGCAGCATTCCAATGGGGACTAAGCCAGAGACTGGGACAGATTGCAGCAGATACACAGTGGACCACGAATACTCGACAGGATGCCATCACATTGCTAGGAGAGATGTACAAGAATGACCACGAGTGGGGTAATCATACACATGTCAAGCAGTGGATCATAAGTATCCTTAGGGAGCTGTCCTCATTCTTACCGGATGGCCTACAAGGTGCATATTTTTTTCTCTTCTTCTTTGGATATGTTTGGATGTGGCAGCACTCAGCTTAGTATATGACAATCTATCTACTCACTCGATACACATATCCCTATCCCTCCTCTTTCCAGCTACAGACACTCTCTTGGATAATCTAGGAAGATATGGAAACCTCAACAAACAAGAGCTATATAGGAATTGTCTTCAAGGACCAATGACCCAATATCCCCTCTTTGTCATACATCCTCCATCTACATCTTCATATTTGCTTGACCGTGCACAGAATAAACCTGGTGTTGAGGACAGTCTACGACAACTAAAGAGACGGCGGGTGGAGGTTGGGAACAACCAAGGGTTCTACATCCAACAGTATGCTAAAGCAAGTCCTCAAGCAGGCGATGACAAGCTGTTCTTGCTGATGGACAAGGTGAAAGAGTTCCTGGATAGCGACCAGAAAGTACTACTTGTCTAAGGAGACTCAGGAACAGGCAAGTCCACATTCAATCGCACTCTGGAGCGCGCACTCTGGGAGACATATCAAAAGAGACATGGTCGGATCCCACTGTTTATCAATCTCCCAGCCATTGACAAGCCAGAGAAGGATCTGGTTGCAAAGCAGCTGCGACACTACGACTTTACAGACTCACAGATCAAAGAGCTGAAGAAGAGTCGGTCATTCATCCTGATCTGTGATGGATATGATGAGAGTATGCAGACCACCAATCTGTATGTCTCCAACCAACTGAATAAGCCTGGAGAGTGGATGGCTCAGATGGTGATCAGCTGCCGCAGCGAGTATCTTGGTTTAGACTATCGAGATCGATTTCAACCTATGAACCGCAATCACCGAGCAGATGGTGGATTGTTTGAAGAAGCTGTGATCATGCCATTCTCTGAGGCTCAGATCGACGACTACATCGAACAATATGTCGATGTCATGGATCCACTGTGGCATGTGGAGGACTACCGACGAGCGCTCAAACAGGTTCCTAGTCTCCAAGACCTCGTGAAGAACCCATTCATGCTATCGATGTCACTAGAAGTACTCCCACGAATAGTAAATCCAGATCAAGGAGGCAGCAACGCCAAGATCAAACGTGTCACGCTGTATGATCAGTTCGTTGAGCAGTGGCTTGAGCGAGGGAAGAAGCGACTAAGCGATGCATTAGGACTGGAAGACAGAAGGATGTTTCACAAGCTATTAGATGAAGGATTTGCACAGAATGGGATCAGGTATTTGACCGAGCTAGCCATAGCAATCTACAAACATCAAGATGGTAACCCAGTAGTGGACTACTCATCATCGGAGGACAAGGGTACATGGAAAGAAGCGTACTTTAGCAAAGAGAATGGAAGGAACCTTCTACGAGAGGCTTCACCACTTACACGTACAGGCAACCAGCACCGGTTTATGCATCGATCACTTCTAGAGTACAGTTTAGTACGAGCGATGTTTGAGCCTCAGAAAGCAGTGAGTGCTTCCGCGGTCGATGAAGCAGCAAAGGCGACAACAACAACTTCTCGCCGGCAGAGCATCAGTTCAGTATATAGCTTCGAAGCCATGGATATGGAGAAGGACGAGCAGGGAGTAGATGTAGTGGAGGCTGATGAGGCATCACCTTTAGTATGGAGAAGCTTTGTAGATGAACCATCTATCCTTCATTTCTTAGTGGACCGCGTCCGTCTTGAGCCGATATTCCAACAGCAGCTGTATGCATATGTAGAGCTCTCGAAGAGTGATAGCAAGTGGCGGATAGCAGCAGCCAATGCGATGACAATCTTGGTGCAAGCAGGCGAGTCATTTATCAGAGCAGACTTGCGAGGTATCCGGGTCCCAGGAGTAGATCTCAGATATGGTATATTTGAGTATGCTCAGCTTCAAGGAGCGGATCTGAGGATGGTCAACTTGCGGAACTGTTGGCTTCGCGAAGCAGACCTAAGTGGAGCAAAGATGGCAGGTGTACAGTTTGGAGAATGGCCACTCCTCAAAGTTGGTGGTTTTGCATTTAAAGGGTCATACTCACCTGATGGCAAAACACTTGCTGTTGTTATCGAAAATGGCTCGCGTAAATATTCAATTGCTATCTATGATACATCAACATGGGAGAAGCTTTCGACTCTGGAAGGTAATAAGATCGGTAAGAGGTTTATATACTCGCCAGACAGTCGATATATCGCCAACTGGAGCCCTTCCCAAGATGATATTCTATCCCCGATTGAATCCCCTTTCCAAACTACAGTTTCAATCTGGAATACAACCTCAGGAGCATTGATTCACCAATTGGGGGGCCATGCAAATCTAGTGAACTGCGTAGTGTACTCGCCAGATGGAAAGCACCTTGCCTCAGCTAGCGATGATGAGTCAGTACGAGTGTGGGATACTCAATCTGGGGTGCTCAAATCCAGCTTAGGGGGCCATACAGGCCGTGTAAGCAGTGTGGCATACTCTCCTGATGGACTCCAGATTGCAAGCGGCAGCTTTGACAATACAGTACGGTTGTGGGATGCGATGTCAGGGCAGCAGCTGATGCAGATGGACCATGGATATGGAATTGAACAATTTGTATATTCAGCTAATGGTCAGGAAATTATATCCTACTGTGCTTTTGATAATTACCTGCATGTGTGGGATGTTGGGTCTGGTCAAAAAAAGTACGAGTTGAGGCATAGGGATTACGTCGGTGGCATTCAGTATTCTCCTAGTGGAAAGCAGGCTGCTTCATTTGACGCGAGAATGGTATACCAATGGAATGTGCAAACAGGAAATCTCATCCATACTCTTCAAGGTCACTCCAATTGTATCACTGACTTGAAGTATTCACCAAATGGAGGACAGATAGCTACTTGCTGTAGTCGCAACACAGTACAGCTTTGGGACGCGAGATCAGGACAACTCATGAATACCTTTTATAGTCACTCTAGTATACATGTGGCATACTCACCAAACAACCATCAACTTGCATCTTTCAGCAGTGATAAAACAATACGCCTTTGGGATACTCGATTACAGCAATCTAATCATGATTCGCATGGCCATTCAGCAGAGATCAATGACGTTACGAGCTCACCGGATGGGCAGCAGATCGCTTCCCGAAGTGATGATGGGACAGTGCGTATGTGGGATACAAGAATAGGACAGCCCATCCATGTTTTACAAGGCCTCAAAAGATACAAGCACACCATGTGCACCATCAAGTATTCACCCGATGGCCAGTTGCTTACTTGCCCTAAACATTTACGCATCTACCTTTGGGACGTCCGAACAGGCCAAGTCACCCACACCTTAGAACTGCAGGGCAGGCGAGGCGATACCATCTACACCTTTGATTTCTCACCTATTGACCATCAAATTGCCTGTGACCATTACGATGGAGATGTGACTATATGGAACACACAAACAGGAGAGCTCATTCACACTCTACAGGGTCATAACAAAGCTGTAATGTGTGTGGTATACTCACCTGATGGCCAACGCCTTGCTTTATATGATGAAGATGGTTATCTTAGGGTCTGGGCAATTCATTCAGGTGACCTTTGTTATGAAGTAAAGGGTAGAGGAACAGCCGACGGCGGTTTTATCAGATACACACCCGACGGTCGCAGGATAGTGGTTTGTGGCGTGTCTTTCTCATATGCGCTGCAAGTACGGAACGCAGAAACGGGTGCGTTTTGCTTCGCAACTGGAACTTATGTAAATGAAGTAACATTTTCACCATGTAGTCAACGGATGGCTGTTGCCTATAATAATGAACGAATTTATGTGTGGGATTTGGAGAGGGAAGTTCTTTTGTATACTCTTAAAGGGCACGCCGCGGAGATCAGAGAGATGGCTTATTCGCCTGATGGGAAGTACATTGCTTCATGCAGTTGGGATAGAACAGTACGAGTGTGGGACGCAGAGGCAAGCAAGTGTTTGGTAGTGATCCCATCTGAAGGTGGAGAAGTTAAGAAGCTTGTGTGGAACACCTTTGAAGGAGGCTGCTTTCTGGTTACAGGATGCATGGGTGGTTCTATTCGGATGTGGCAGATTGTGAAAGAGGGCGATCAATATCAGTATCGACTGAAATGGAGCACCAAACAAACATTTCTTAATGCTAGGAATATGTGTATTCAAGATGTAGTTGGATTGAGCGCAGTCAACAGAGAGCTTCTGATGCAACGAGGAGCAATAAAAGAGCAATCCCAGGCGTTGGTCGTATGCGACGCATCCAAACAGATTGTGACAGCATCACCAATAGGACGCAAGTCCAAAGCGGCCTCAAGTCAAGCTGATAATGATCAAGTCCCATCAATAGAGACATCCCTGGAGACAGAGGCTTTGAGAGCAAGTCAATCGATCAATGACTACCGATTCGAATACAGCATGTGCAGCAAATGTGGGTATGCGCATGTTATTTCATGCAAACCTCGCGGCTAGAGGCGCCAATAAACAGCATGCTATTTAGAATAAGGAAGAGAACAAAAAATATTCTCATAAACCATAATAAATTAAAGAATGCTTTTTTACACATATTTCAGATATGGTGGCAGGTCATAGAGCGCCTTATTCATCAGTCATTTAAAACGCTATGCTTTATGTTAACGACTGCCAGTTGCTGCTACTCCACGACAGACGCTAAAGGGATCCTTCGCACGGTAGTTGCATCAGGCCCACGAACAAGAGGATCAAGAAACCGCTTAAAAAATCGGATAAGAATGTACAGTCTTCATCCAACAAGCCGTAAATTTTTTACGGATTTGTGGATTTTCACTTCTATTCATTTCAATTCAATAAATATATCAAACTTTATTTCTTCTCATTCATTCATTTTCACTCATTCTGATTCACTTCCTTCATGTCATTCAGTAAATCGCGATATTCGTTAAATAGCTCCAATTGCCTTTGAGCTGCAACCCAGCGTTTCAATAGCAGAGGGTCATCGATTTTGCCCCAAGCATCCATAAATCGCTGAAAGTTTTCTTGTAGCTCCATTTATCGTCGGACTGGATGGAGGTGACTCGAGCTCGTCTGATAGCCCTTGGGGATCTGAGTCAAGAACACTGGATTCGTAGTCAACACCATCTTCGTCATCGTCTAGATTATCGTCCTCGTAGACAATATCATCTTCATTGTATGGGACGAAGCGATGCTTGTGCTTTTCAGATGTCGTTATCATCTTAACAGCGTCGAGGATCGACTCTGTAGGCCCTTCACAGTAGTTCATAGTGAGGTAGTTGAGGACCCCGATATCCTTTTGCTTGGTGATTTCTGCCGTTCCTCGCAAGCGGTTATCAGTCACATTGAGATCTATTAAAACACACAAGGTAAAATGGTTTTTTTCTTTTTCCTTTTCCTTTTTTTCTCTCTAGAATGATAGAGATGCCGCCTTACCGAGGTCTCTTTCAGCAGCGAACCACTCCAGCAAAGCATCTTCCGCGGGTTCCATGTTTCGATCGAACTTGCGTTTGACTGCATGACTAGCTAGGAGGGGTAGCGAATTCACGTCTTGAATATGCTCATTTTTTCGGCGATAAATGTCTATTGCCGTGGAAGGGCTCATGCCAAACCTGCTCCAATGGAAGAAACAGAGACTTTGAACCCTTTTGGTAGTTCATCGACGGCTTCAATGAATTTCACTTTGTCGGCTAAGGAATGAGACTTGTGCAGCCTGTGCTTCTTGAGTGCATGTCTCGATCGAGAAGACTGGTTTCTAGGCTTTGTTGGGTTCATTTTTCGAAGCATAAGGATGGATGTGGGAAGTGAATGTGAAAAAAAAAAGTGGTTACGCAAGAACATCGTATAAAGAAAAAATAAAGTTTGATATATTTATTGAATTGAAATGAATAGAAGTGAAAATGCACAAATCCGTAAAAAATTTACGGCTTGTTGGATGAAGACTGTACATCTCCATATGCTTGCTAATTTCCTATGTTTCGACTAAAAGAGTCGGGGGGGTTTTTTTTTCTCCCGCTGGAGATGCCGAAGTTTTGAATAAGTAGCCCCAGGTTTGGATACAACGTAGCTTGAAAAGTTGTCGATCAAGCAATGCCGACTGGGGGTTTCAGGTGTCAAATAAAACTGTATCCTCCAACTCATTTGGTCAGTGATTCATATATTTTCTATTCAAAAAACGATGATTGATTTGATTTGGTGGCTGATTTCGACATTTCACCCGTGACGAACTGGTGCCAAGGAATATAATTGGCTCCCAATTCAATCAAGATTATTCAAAAATATATGAATTACTGACCAAATGGGACGGAGTATAAATACATCATTCTTTTCGTTCTCGTTACTTGTTATGATCCTGGTATATTTCAGTTATACGCGAGGTCTCATGTGTTTAATTCTCCCGCATCCAGCGAGACAAGAATTCGGTCATGAACAATCCAAGTCATTTGGTCATTGACTTGACAGAGTCCAGCGATAGACCATTATAAAACCCAATAAACTGGATTCACATGGATCTCAGGGCAATGTGTGCTGTTCGCTCTTGGTTTAACAGAATTCTTGACGGAGCTAAAAAGAGCGAACAGCACAGATTTCAGAGGCATGACTCTTGTGACACTAAAGAAACCAAAGAAGTAAAGATGGATTCTGAATTTCTCACGGTCTAAAGGGTCGAAAGAGCAAAAGAACGACATAAATAAAAATGTAAAAAAAAAAAAAAAAAAAAACATCATTTTCTTAATTCATCTTTCTTTCTCATTCTCATTCTCTGTCTCATTCCGCATTCTGCTTGAATTTTAAGCCATGACTATTCTAACCATTGACAATTTCATCAACAATGAGTACGTAAAGCCCAGCCGAGGCCTTTACCTCGATTCACTAGAACCCGCCCGTGCCATTACTTTTGCCAAAGTTCCTGATTCAACCAAAGAAGATCTTGAGCTTGCGTATAAAGCCGCTGCTGCTGCCTTCCCTGCCTGGTCCAAGACTACTAAGGAACATCGTGCCAAAATCATGTACAAGATTGCAGATCTGATTGAATCCCGCCTCGACGAGTTCGCCCAGGCTGAGTCTAAGGATCAGGGAAAGCCTGTAGAGGTGGCCAAGACCATGGATATGCCCCGTGTCCTCGCAAACTTTCGCTTCTTTGCGGGATCTATCCTTCACAGCAGAGAGCATGCTACAGAAGCCCTTGGAGCTCTTAGTTATACGCAGCGAGTGCCAATTGGTGTAGCAGCATTAATCTCACCCTGGAATTTGTAAGTTTTTGCTCTTTTTTAAAAAAAAACATTCGTTTGTTTGCTTCTTTCTAACAGCAATCCATGTCCCCTTTGTCATTCTCATGACAAATTATCCCCCTTCTAGGCCACTATACCTTTTGACATGGAAGATTGCACCTTGCATTGGTAAGAAGTGAAAAGATCAGGGGTTTTTTAAACTAAGATGACTGTCTATTAGATGATCTTTAATTTCCTTTTTTGTATTAACATTTCCCTAATTTGTACTAAATGTATTCTCCCGTTGCCTTCTTCTACAGCCTGGGGAAACACGGCTATTTGCAAGCCCTCTGAATTTACGTCATACACAGCCCATCTTTTGACCTCGGTTCTAAAGGAAGCAGGTTTACCTGCGGGTGTTGTGAATATCGTTTATGGAACCGGTATGGGAGTTGGTCAAGCCATGGTTGAGCACCCACGCATTCCTATTGTTTCATTCACAGGTGGTACGGTCACAGGTGCAAAGATCATGGCCGCCACTGCTCCACACTTTAAAAAAGTTTCATTGGAGTTGGGTGGTAAGAACGCCAACATTGTATTTGCAGACTGCGATTTCGAAAAGGCCTTGAAAACGAGTGTGCTCTCTGGGTTCGCAAACCAAGGTGAGATTTGCCTTTGTGGATCGAGAGTCTTTGTCGAAAAGCCCATCTATGAAAAGTTTGTACAGAGATATGTTGAGGCTGCTAAAGCACTTAAAGTTGGAGACCCCAGTTTGAAGGATACAAACTTGGGAGCGCTGATTTCGAAAGAACATTGGGAAAAAGTGATGAGCTATATCAAATTGGGTGTGGAGGAAGGCGGCAAGATCGAGTGTGGAGGACAGAAACCGGCGTCACTCGCAGAAGAATTTCAAAATGGTTATTTTATGGAGCCAACCGTCATAACTGGGTAAGTAAAAATGTGGTGCTTCTAGAACGGTTTTTTTTTTTTTTTTTTTTTTTTTTCTTTTTCTTTTTCTTTCTCTTTTTTTTTCAAAAAGAAAAAGTTGTATTTACGGCTGGATAAAATTATGTTGTTAGCTTGACTCCGTCTTGTCGTACAATGCGCGATGAAATCTTTGGACCTGTTGTGACGATTTGTCCTTTTGAAACGGAAGAAGAAGTAATTCAATATGCCAACGACTCTGATTATGGTCTCTCATGCACAATCTGGACTGAGAATGGTCGCCGTGCTCGCAGGGTGGCAAGCGAGATCCAAGCTGGAACTATCTGGGTGAACACTTGGCTGGCACGTGATCTGAAGATGCCATTCGGAGGGTTCAAGAAGAGTGGTGTAGGACGTGAAGGTGGTGAATATTCCTGTGACTTTTACACGGAACTCAAGACCATTTGTCTCGCAGGCTGAAAGAGCCTTGTCATATTTATATATAATGCATCAATATCAATTCTATTAAAAAATGAAAAATAAAAAATAAAAATTTACAAAAAAAAAGGTGTTCAAATTTAAACTTAAGTTCAATTATAAGCGCTGCGCCAGAGCCATGTAATACAAAGGGACACTAAGAAGGATAATAATAAAAAGACAAAACTAAAAGTAACATTAATATAAGAAAAGACAATAAATTGGAATAATTCTCTTGTTCTCAAGGAGATGATGGATCGGGAATTGTCCAGATCCCAGCACCACGTTGTTGTTCCTGTCGTTAACAGTTTCTTCGGTCTTTTGGTATTAGCTCTCAAGAAATAGTTTCTCTACATCCTCAAGATGTCGCATACACAAGAATAGAACCTTCGGCGTTGATTCCGAAAACTGATGCATAGATTCGGCATTCGATTTTTTATTTTTATTTTATTTTTTGTTCTATACAATCTGTATATAAAAATATATATATTATATATATATATATGAGCATTTGGACCTAATGGAGCAAAAGAGCGCAGTTCTTGGTCCATATTTTGTTTAAACATGAATCTTATTGATCGGGCTTTATCTTTTATAGATATTTTTTCTTTTTACTGATGGATATTCGGTTCTTTTTCTCTATATGATCAATCATTTGGGGTGAATGGAGCTACAGAGCGCAGCCCTTGGTCAATATTTTGTATAAACATGAATCTTATTGATCGGGCTATTTATTATAATTGTTTTTTTTTTTTTTTTGTTTTGTTTTTCAGATTGTAAAGAAAAAGGATAAAAAAAAAAGGGTCAAAGCTCGATGATCATGCATGTAAAACAGAGAAAAAAGGCTTTCTGTCAGTTGATTGAGGGCGTTGAAGAAAGCAAGAGAGTTGTATCTATACTTTGTCAAGACTTGGAGATGCATTTTCTATCAACAAACAGTAAACATGTATGACCATGTAAGCATGAATGGTCGTCCTCTTCACTATGATGAGGCATTAGCATTCCACATGACTACAACAAATCAAAACAAGGAAAATGCGCCCACTTTATGTTATTTGTTTTGACTGGACTAGTGTAAAAAAAAAACAAGGTCCGTTTGCTCTTGTGCATGTCGTACAGACAACAGGACAATTGCTCTTTTCTGTCTTTTTTAATGCATACAAATCCACCATCTCGATCTCTGTTGGTTAGTTCTTGTTTAATCAGAAAGTTTACCCTCTCTGATCATCATTCTGCATTGTGCTTTTCATTCATTGTTTCATTGTTACATTGTATATATATGTAAAAGTCAAACGTTGTCAGTCATGTTGGTGATATTGATCTTCCCGCAGTCGAATCGGAATGAAGTTAGGCCGATTCAAGAGGCCAGAACCTCTTTTTTTTTTTTTACTTTACTGCTTTATAATTCATTCATCTCTCATACTCTCTCTCCTCATAGCCCTTTCTTAGTATACTTATATTCTACTCTTTCTCACGTTGTCTATTATCTTTCTAAGTAAAATAAAAAATAAAAATAAAAGCCTCTCTACCTTTTGAAAATCCTCTTAAAAGGAAACCTGTCTGTCATTCACTCTGTTTCTTTTTTATCGTTTCCGTTTTCGTTTTCGTTTTCCTTACTCCCCTCTACCTCATTCATTCATTCATTTCTCTTTTCAGGTCCATTTCTTTTTTATATATCCGCGCGTCATGTCTGCCATTACTTCAATCTTTCAATATCTCTTCACACATGCCACACATAAAAACAATGCAAAGTTGGCAGTGGCCTTCTTTGCCTTCTTCCTCTACAAGTACCGTGGCCATGCCCTCGGAACTCGTCGCCGTCATGACCTCAAGGAACCCAAGGGTGCACTTCCCTTTTTGGGACACATGACCCTGCTCTCCTCTATTCCCCCAACGGAACTTTACCAGTTCTTTGAGAAACTGAATGAGGAACTCGGACCTGTCTGGTCCATTTCCCTTCCTAACCTTCGCATGATTCAGATTGATACGCCCGAGAACATTGAATATGTACATAAAACCAACTTTTGGAGTTACGAGAAGGGTCCAATGTTCAGAGACGTCATGGGCGTACTCTTTGGCGATGGTAAACTAATACATCCTACATCCTCCTCCCACTCTACCTCCCCCCTTTGTTTGTATTGGGTGCACTTGCTAGTAAGAAAAAAAAATACTAAACCGCTCACTCTTTTTTTTTTATTATTATTCTTTTTTTCCTCCTTCAGGAATCTTTGGCGCTGATGGAGAAGAATGGAGGTTCCAACGCAAGCTTGCAAGTCATATCTTCAGTGTCAAAGCCTTTCGTGAATACACAACCGATGTCTTCGTTGTCGAAAGTAAAAAAGTCCTTGAACATCTCGGCAGGGCTGCTGATCAAGGCAAAATTATCGATTTCCATGATTTGATGAACCGTTTCACGCTCGATAGCTTTGGAACGTACGAACCCCCAAAGCTCTTTTACATTAAAGCTACTGTTGAGAATACTCTAATTGGTCGATTCTCTAGACTCATCAAACTGACTGACCTTTTCCGCTTCCTCTCTTCCTTTCTCTCTCTATCTGTCTATTTTCTATCTTTCTATCTTTCTATCTTTCTATCCTTCCTTTTCCCTTTAACAGAGTCTCGTTTGGAGAAAGTTTTGGCTGTCTCGACGATATTACCAAGGAGGTCGAGTTTGCGTTTGCGTTTGATGACCTGGCAGAGATTTGCAGTTTCCGCCTCATTGATCCTTTCTGGAAGCTTCGTGAGCGCCTTACGAGTTTGGGCAAGAGAGCCAAGATGGATCGAGATGTGATCCGCGGCCATGCGCTCAGAGCCATCCAGAAACGCAAACAAGAAGGTCATCATGGACATCGAAAAGATCTTCTCCAGCTTTTTATGGATGCCAAGACTGAAAATGGAGAGCCATTATCGGATGATATGATGATTGATATCTTTTTGAATTTCACAGTAAGGTTCTTTTTTATCTCTCTAATGATCTCTGTGCTGAACTCTAGATTGGCTTTTTTTTGTCTAACTTTTTTTTTTTTTTTTTTTTTTTTTTTTTTCCTAGCTTGCAGGACGCGATACTACCGCTCAGGCATTATCATGGATGATGTATGCTCTCCATTGTGATACCACAGACAAGAGTATTATTAAAGAGCTTATGGAAGAATCAGATAGAGTCCTTGGAGGACAGGACCCTACATATGACACATTCAAGAAGCAGAAGATTGCAGAAGCATGGTAATGTTGAGTGGACGACTATTCTATTTTGCTTCTTTTCTGTATCGCGTCCGTATAGCTTGCTTGCATATGTGAAGATTATTATGGGACTAACGCTGCATCATCTCTGGTCACTTTCATCTTTTTATCTTTTTCCCTTTTTGACCTGTTTATGAATCCCTATAGCTTCCATGAGAGTATGTTAAGAAATCAAAGACTGGAGTTTTGGCGTAAATTTTTCATTCCAAAGATAATTTTGGTGCTCGCAAGACTTACATTTTTATCCTTTCCTTTTTTAAATGTAGCATTGCGCATCTTCCCTCCAGCGCCCCGTAACTTAAGAATCTGCAACAAGGATGATGTTTTACCAGACGGTACCAAGATCTACAAGGGCGAGCGAATCACCTGGAGCCCTTATGTGATGGGTCGAAGCGAACGTATCTGGGGTCCTGATGCTAAGCAGTTCAAGCCTTCTCGCTGGATCAATACTGAGAAGCCATCTCAAGGAAAGTTTAATGTATTCCACGTGGGCCCTCGTGTCTGTCTTGGTCAGCAATTCGCGACTATCGAGTCATTGACCTTGGCAGGGATGATGTTTGAAGCCTTCGAGTTCGAGCTGGTCGATCCTTCAAATGAGCCCAAGTATGCTGCATCTGTCAGTTTCCCTATGCAAGGTGGTTTACCCATCCGAGTCTTTAGAAGACCTCCAAAGACCACAGTTTAAAAAATATATATATATTAAGAATAATAATAATAAAAAAAAACTGTTCATATAAGGATCCGTGGTAGATTTGTGGTATTTAACTTCTCTAAAAAAAGGTTTCTGTGGATAATGAAATGATGATATAGAAGAATAGAGATCATAGAGAGAGGTTCCTTGCCCGCGAAACGGAATGATCGGATCGATACACTCGGCAAAAATGAATGTGGACTGAGGGGGCATTTTGCTTTGCTATAAAGTATGCGCGTTCTGTCTTTTTTTTTTTTTTTTTTTTTTTTTACTCCTCAATCTTGCCAACTTCTTTGACAAACTCATCAACTCATTATGCATGTTCAAGACAAGGTTGCCATCATCACTGGCGCTTCTTCAGGTCTGTCACATTTTTTTTTTTTTTTTTCTTACAGTTTTCATTTCATTCATGTGTAAGCAACAGCATTAGCTATTTTAGTCGTGAGTTTTGAACCGATCACTCATTACATTTACATTACTCTTTTTGTTGCAATTAAAAAAAAAAAAAAAAAAAGGTTTCGGTAGAGCACTTGCATTGCGACTCGTTAGCAAAGGGTAAAGACGCATATAACAAAGAGCACAATTGTACAATTTTTTTTTTTTTTTTTTTTTTTTTTTTCATTTTATTAATTAATGATATTTTTGTTTATAATCAGCGGCAAGGTCATTCTTGCAGATATCGATGTCAAGGATGGAGAACAATTAGCCAAAGAGTTGAATGAAGGGTAAAAAAAAAAAAAAAAAAAAAAAAAGCTAAAAAGTGTTGAAGCTTTTTGCTTTCCGAGCTTGTTTCTAATTGCTTTTTATTTTATTATTCTTTTTTTAATTTAACAGCAAGAACCAAAAGGTGGCACATTTTATCAAGGTCGATGTTACAAACCCCAATGAGCAAGCAGAGATGTTCCAAGCAGCCGAGAAATATTTCGGAAGGGTTGATATCATCGTGAACAATGCAGGGATTGCGGAACTTACACCTTTATGGGAGGATGAAAAGGGAACCTGGAGAAGAGTGCTGGATGTTGATCTTATTGCAGTTATTGAAGGAACCCGTCTTGGAATTCAGGCCTTAAAAAAACATGGTCAAGGAGGAAGAGGCGGAGTTATTATCAACACAGCCTCATTGGCGGGTATTTACCCTCAATCATACGTACCAGCGTACTCGGCAGCAAAGTCTGGCGTCATCGCCCTCACTCGTTCATTCAAGAACTTTGGCGATAATATTCGTGTGAACGCTGTGGCACCGAGGTGTGGCTCAATACTTGTTACTTTTTTTGTTTCGAAAAAAGGATACAATCTTTTTAGAAAATCATTTCTAACCCCATTCCCGCCCCTGAAAAAAAAAAAAAAAAAAAAAAAAAAAAAAATCATGACACAGCTTTAGCGAGACAAAGATTTTTCCTGCGTTCGAAGAAGCATTCAAGGCCCTTGGGGAGACCTTTAATCCTGTCGAGCGGGTCATTGATGCATTTATGATGCTGATCGAAGACGATTCTTATAGAGGCGATGTCTTACGAGTTACTCCTCAGTACGGCATTACTGTCCTGGACCGTAGAGGTAAAGCCAAGCTTTGAGTGACAATGACAGGAAAGTATCAATGTGACTGCTGGCAAAAATTGTCGCGTGAACTAGTGACCTAGGGGGATTTTGTTTATTAAAATGTCAAAAACGAATCTCCAAACTTTGTTTCTTAATGTCCATATCCACATGTGTAAAAAAAAAAAAAAAAAAAAAAAGCGACAAAGAGCTTTTTTATTTAAAAGAGATGAGATGAAATGAGCTTGTTATGGATCTTTACGAGAGGGAAATAAAGGGCTGAAGACTTTGTCTTTGACGATGCGTCAGATCAAGCTTAAACACTGCGCATCATAAACATGCCTATTGGTTCTTTGTACCTACAATATGACCAAACAAAATAATAATAAAAAAGACCCGAGATAAGAGAGCGTCAACCTGTGGCATGTAACATTGCCTGGAACAATGCCATACATGTTTGCTGTTGGATCTATAATGTGGCGAATATCGCATGATGCATGGAAAAAGAAAGTAAACTTGGACAAAAAAAAAACTTATCTCAAAGCGTATTAAACACGTTGACTTATCGGGCAAAAAAAAAAAACGTGGTTGGGACTGTCATTTCAATGGAAAAAGACGCGCTCACAGAGGAGGAGGAAAATAACAAAAATTTGTTTGGTGGTAGAACGAATACAAACACGCGTATCTGCTCCGAAAATGGGACAGGAGCACAGAGAAGCAAGCATATCCACATGAACATGCATTTATTTTCTGAGCCTATCCCTTGCAATTACATGATGCTTAAAGGGAAAGGCAATGATGTTTTTCATGTGTAGTCAGTGCATGAGATAAGGATATGTGGCGCTGCCAACTGCAATTACATTTACATCTAATACGATACATTGTGCCATCTTGCATTAAACACAAAATGGGGGGCCACACTCATCAACGGTCTTTTTCTGTTTTTTTTTTTTTTTTTTTTTCTCCTTTCCGACTACATCCACGAATCTTTCTTTTCCGATGTTTAGTAATGTTGACTCGAGACCATCATCATCAAGACATGAGGAACGGTCCGTGGTCTAACTCCAGACTTTAGAGCCTTATAAATACCAGGCACCTCGCCCTGATCTTTCTCCTTGGTACAGCCTTCCTCAAGATCCTCTCTTAACCCATCTCTTACTCCCCACCAATCTGATTACCAGCTTTCATCTTGGTTTGCTTGGAGATCGATAGGACAAAACGGCCAAAAAAAAGAAAGAAAAAAAAAAGCGTTCATCAGTGGTAGATGCCCCTCGTTTATGCCTATTTAAATCAATTTGGTCCCCCTTTTTCTATCTTTACAACTCCATCCTTTTTCTTGAATACCACCATACCACCATACCAATATTTTTATACACCTCAACTCTTGACTGCTTCAGTTTCAGTGGTGAAAAAAAAAAAAAAAGAAAGAAAATAAAAACCCAAAATGGTTGCTGTTTTGAACCAAGGCTTAGGATATGGAATCGGTAAGTGATATGCAAAACATGTTTAACATTCTTTGTAATTTTTGCTTGACAGCCGGACTGATAGAGGTTGCAATTTTATTTTTTTAAAAAAAAAAAAAAGTCTTGGGTTTCGGACTGGTATTTGCAGGTATCATGACCTTGATCACTATGATCCAAAAGCGTTTCTTGGGCGAGAAGATTACCTCGGAAGAATACATGGCTGCTGGTCGAAATGTTAAGACGGGCTTAGTTGCTTCAGCTGTTGTGTCATCATGGACATGGGCAGCTACTTTGTTACAGTCATCCTCGGTTGCTTACAAATATGGTATTTCAGGTCCTTTTTGGTATGCCTCTGGAGCTAGTGTACAGGTAAAACACACAGCAGTATTATCACCTCCGCCGCTACAAAGAAGAAAATAACGAAGAGCTTGACTTCCACCGAGGATTCTCTGACCATCTGAGGGGTTTTTTTTTTTTTTTTTTTTTTTCTTTTTGCCAAACAGGTGTTACTGTTTTCAGTTCTGGCTATCGAATTGAAGCGCAAGTGTCCTAACGCACACACTTTTCTTGAGATTATCTCAATCCGCTATGGCCGCAAAGCTCATTTCGTTTTCTTGTTCTTTGGACTACTTACTAATATCATTGTCAGTGCAATGCTATTACTCGGTGGTTCTGCAGTGGTAACTGCTTTGACGGGGATGAACACTATTGCAGCCTGCTTCCTGTTACCTCTAGGTGTGATTATCTATACACTCTTTGGAGGTCTCAAAGCGACATTCGTGGCAGATTATACACACACAGTTGTCATTATGTTCATCGTCCTGCTCTTCAGCTTTACTGCGTATGCGAGCTCAGATCTGATTGGAAGCCCCGGTAGGATGTATGATCTATTGCATGAAGCTGCTGAACGTCATCCGGTCAGCGGAAACCATGCAGGAAGCTATTTAACGATGGCCAGCTCACAGGGACTGATGTTCGGTATAATCAACTTGTGCTCCAACTTTGGAACGGTCTTTATCGATAATGCCTACTGGCAGCGTGCCATAGCTGCTTCTCCCCATTCGACAGTCAAGGCTTACCTGATCGGCGGCCTCTCCTGGTTTGCTATCCCCTTCACATTGGCGACAACACTCGGTATTGCGGCAGTAGCCCTTGAATCGAACGAACGTTTCCCAACATTCCCCAATCGTATCTTACCCAGTGATGTCTCGGCTGGTCTGGTGGCTCCTAATGCAGCTGTTGCACTATTAGGCACAGGAGGAGCCGTGGCGGTTTTGCTATTGGTTTTTATGGCGGTTACTTCCGCTGCCAGTGCTGAGCTGATTGCGGTTAGTTCTGTCTGCACCTTTGATGTCTACAGAGCCTATATTAATCCTATGGCTACTGGTAAACAGCTCATCAGAGTCTCGCATGCGGTTGTCGCCGGATTTGGAATCATCATGGGTGTCCTTGCTGTGATTCTTAAAGAGGCAGGAATAGATCTTGGATATCTTTATTCTTTAGTAAGGAAGAAATGAAAAAAAAAAAAGAAAAAAAAAAAGAAAAAAAAAAGGTTGATTAAGTCTAATTGATTTTTTATTTTATGGTTTGATAGATGGGTGTGTTGATCTCCTCCGCTGTGCTCCCAGTGACATTTTCACTCATGTGGAAGAAACAGAATGCATTGGCTGCAATTGCTGGTCCCATTGGAGGACTATGTATCTCCATTCCTGCTTGGCTCATCTGTGCGAAGTTGTATTCGGGTGAAATCACTATTGCAACCACTAGCACGGATCAGGCGATGTTGGCTGGCAACCTGGCAGCGTTGATCAGTGGCGGATTGATTTCAGCCATCATTTCATGGATCAAGCCCGACAACTACACGTTTGAAGGTACACGATCATTGCGACAGGTCACGGATGACGCTACGCCCACACCTGAAAGTAATAATTCAACGGAAGATATATCTGTGATGGATGAGAAGAAAGAGTCAAAGATTAGAGTGACAACAACAACGACAGCTGTAGAAGTGACGCAGCCCAAGGAAGAGTGGAGCTTTGATGCTGAAGAGGATGCCAAGCTGGCAAGGGCCTCGAGGTTTGCTCGCTGGAGTTCTGGTACGATGACGGTGGTCTTGATCCTTCTGTGGCCTTTGCCCATGTTCTTTTCGAATTATGTGTTCTCTCGTGGCTTCTATACCGGATGGGTGATACTCAGTATTATTTGGGCCATCTGTTCGACCATTGCAGTAACGATCTACCCGATTTGGGAGTCGCGTGGAGCCATTGGAGAGGTCTTTAAGGGGATGTATAACTTTATTACCGAAAAGCAATCTACTGCGGTTGTTTAAACGAGAGAAGAGAGGCGGTCTTGTATACGACTTTTAGTCTGTTTTCATAACAATAATAAACAAAAGATTTAGAGTGTGTGTTTGTGTTGAACGCATTTGAAATGTGGAGATCTTGTTCCACATGTCATGCGCACTATTGTAATCTTATCGCGTCCAACTGTGTCATAAACAAATTCACCCTTCCACCCAGTTGCAGATCAAAAAAAAAAAAAAAAAAAAGTCTTGTTTGCCATGTTCTATTCTGCCCTGTCCTATCTTAGGCCTGCCTTTGTCTTTATCTCGATCCTTTATCTTTCTATCAATCTATTTCCTTCCCTATCTTTCTTTTTTTTTTATTCTTTTTTATCATTCTCCTTTCTTCACCTACTTTCAACCGCCATTGCCATCACAAGTCTCAACCAAAAGCATTTCAACTTCATTTGTGCATCTCATTCCTGTTGTACATTTGATCTTTTTATAATCTTGTAACATACTCCTACTTTCATTCAACTGATCCTCAACATCATCCCTCTTACCCGATGGCAACTTCAGATCCTCTTCCTTCCTCTCCCTCAGCTCATTCCCCCAACAACACTTCTCGCACGGTACCATTGACAGAACTACCAGAAACGAGTCAGATCATCCTCAGTAATAAGCCCAGACTTATCAATGTCACTCATCAGATCCCATATACCGGCACCCTCGTCCCTCGCAATTCATCGTCCTCCTTCAATGCATCCCCTGCGGCTGCTACTGCTACTTCTTCAGGAACAGAACCGATCACAGGATCAGGATCGGAATCTGGATTAGGACTAGGACCATCCATAGCCAATAGGCGTGCCTCATCTATTACATCGCTAACCTCACGCCAAAGCGGGGAAGTAGAGGTAGAATGGGTCTTTCAACAACGGCGTGGCCACTCAGCTTTGTACTCTGGAATCCAATCACTCCGTCAGGAACTAGATACTATCCAGATCGGCTGGGTTGGTGAGCTAGCTGATCAAGACGGATATGTCATTCCCTGCAAGAACTTGACAGAGTCACACAAACAAACCTTGAAGGACTTGTTCTGGGACAAGGAAAAGGTCGTACCCATCTTTTTGGACGATAGCCGTGCCATGGGCCATTACGAAGGATATTGCAAATCAGGCATGTTACTGTAGTCCTATGATCATTGAAAGGCCTAAAAAAAAAAAAAAGCCCTTTACGCTACTAAAAGAAACCTGAATCAACGCACGAGCCAACTGTTAATAACTTCGGATTTCACTTTCTTTTAATTACAAATAGTTCTTTGGCCATTGTTTCACTATATCTTATGGAACCAAGCGACAAACGGCAGGACCGAAAAGAGAAACTGGGATGATTATGTGTTTGTGAACCAACAATTTGCGGACACCATTGTTGAGCAATATCAACAAGGCGATATCAGTAAGAAAATTTTTTTATTATCATTCATATTTCAAATTTACGAGATGTTTCTGAAATCTAATCAATTCTAATATCACAAATATGATTCACATGATAGTTTGGATTCATGACTATCACCTTCTCTTGGTCCCACATATGGTTCGCCAAAAGCTTCCGGGTGCAGCAATCAGTGTCTTTATCCATGCACCATTCCCATCTTCCGAGATCTTTAGATGTCTACCAAGTAAGTTTTAGTTATCATTCAAAATCATCTTTTTCTGTCTTGTTATCATAATACAATATACCAAAGTCACTTAGCGCCCTGTTTATACTGATTTCTTTATCTTGTAATACATTAAAATATTCTGTGCTTAGAGCGCGTTGAGATCCTGAATGGTCTCTTGGGAGCAAATCAAATCGGTTTTCAGGTATAGAGAAAGAATGATAAAGAGAACAAGCATGTTTTTTTTTTTTTTTTTTTTTTTTTTTACTTACGTTGTCATGTAATCCGTCAACTCTTGTATAGACATATGCCTATGCCAGACATTTCATTAGCTGTTGTACACGTGTTAATGGGTATGAATCAACACCACGCGGTGTTGATGCGATGGGCTCCACTGTGTGGGTAGGAACATTCCCAATTGGCATTGATGCCGAAAGAGTCGAACGTCAGTGCAAATCATCAGGCGTCCTACCAAAGATGGATGCTATCCGCAAGACCTATAAAGGAACACGCATTATTGTCGGGCGAGACAAATTGGATCTTGTGAAGGGCGTTCAACAGAAATTGCAGGCATTTGAAAAATTCTTGAGTGACTATCCGGAATTACATGGTCAGGTGGTTCTGATTCAGGTCACATCTCCCCCATTGGTGGAAAATCCAAAACTGGAAGCCAAGGTTGCAGAAATGGTTGCTCACATCAACGGAACTTATGGATCTCTCAACTTTACGCCTGTACACCACTACCATCAACACATTGATCGGGATGAATATTATGCTCTACTATCTGTTGCAGATATCGGCTTGATCACTTCTGTGAGAGACGGCATGAATACGACCTCATTGGAGTACATCATGTGCCAATCAGAAAACCATGGACCTCTTATTTTGAGTGAATTTACTGGAACAGCTGGTAGTTTGAGTGGCGCTATGCTGGTCAACCCATGGGATTACCAAGGAGTGGCCAAAACAATTTATGATGCTTTGAATCTAAGCGAAGAGGACAAACGTGATCGTCATGCCGTAAGTGGCTTCCATCTATAGTGTTGCTGAACAAGTAAATATTGATGATGATGTGATGATGAAGCTAAGCAGGTTTTCTAACTTGATACCATTCTTTTTTTTTTTTTTTTTTTTTTTTTTTTTTGTCTATATAGCAACTCCACAAGCATGTTCTCCGTCACACTGCTCAGTTTTGGGCTAAAAGCTTTATCGAGGAATTGACATTGCATGCATCTACCTGGGATCAGTCTACCCCGACTCCATATCTTGATCACGATAATATTATTGATCAATACCACAAGGCCAAGAAGCGTCTTCTCATGTTTGACTATGATGTATGCCTTAAAGATCGTCCTATCTACTATATACTGTCACAGTAAAAAAAATAAAAAAAAAAAAAAAAAAAGGGGGGTGTTCAAAAAACTAACCGATTCTTTTTTCTACTTATTCAAATACTTTAGGGAACATTGACACCCATTAGAAAAACACCGGGTGCAGCGGTTCCTCAGGAACATATGCTGAAGGCCTTATCAGCGCTTGCAGCTGACCCCAAGAATATAGTTTGGATCATCTCTGGTCGAGATCAGCAAGTTTTGGAGGAATGGCTAGGTCATGTAGAAGGCTTGGGCTTCAGTGCCGAGCATGGGTCGTTCATGAGACAACCAGGAAGCACAAAATGGTCCAATCTGACAGAGACATTGGATATGAGCTGGAAGAATGATGTGACTGAGATTTTTGCATATTACACAGAGCGTACTCAAGGTAAACATTTGATCTATTCAATCACGGTATTGTAGGATCTGTCATAAAGTGCATAATGTATTCATCTCTGTTTTGTAATCATTGATTTGGTTAATAGGGTCCTTTATCGAGCATAAGCGATCCTCAATAACGTGGCACTATCGCATGGCCGATCCGGAATTTGGGGCTTTCCAGGCTAAAGAGTGTCAGAACCATCTCGAGAATGCAGTCCTCTCCAAGCTGCCCGTGGAGATTCTTGTAGGCAAAAAGAATCTTGAAGCCCGTCCGACCATTGTTAACAAAGGAGAGATTGTCAAAAGACTGCTGAGCCAGCATCCGGATGTCGAGTTTGTATTGTGTGCTGGAGATGATAAAACAGATGAAGACATGTTTAGAGCTATGGCCGGAAGTAATAATGCACACAACAGTCGGAAAGATTCAAGCACAGTCATTGAATCCTACAAGGAGACCCATGCTACAGAGACGGAGGCCAAGTCGAGCGAGGTTACGAATGATTCCTTTGTGAGCCAGGATGGATCCAAAATGGCCACTACCTCTGATGATGCATCTTCTACATCTTCTGCATCCTCAATCAGAACGGATTCGTCGCTTTCATCCCAGTCAGCTCTGTCCTCGCATTCGAACAGTATCTCTGGACATTTCTCCATCACCATTGGTCATGCTCTCAAAAAGACGCTCGCTGACTGGCATGTCACCAGCCCTGAAGAGTTGATCCGAGTGCTTGGTATCCTCTCTGGCACTATAGACAATTGATTTCCATGATATTTTTGCATAAAGTTAAAAAGTACGTTTTCTTCTTTAAACTTTAAAGCCCCACAATGTGTTGAAGCCATTTAAAAAACTGTTTTTAAAGAAGCAAGCGGGCAATCGTGGGAGTACAACGCAAACCTCTCTCGAAATACACTATAGACGTGACTGTGAAAGATTGCTGATTCCTAACTAGTCTAAGCGTGTTTGCTTACACACACAAATCTTCTAGACTACGCTAATTTAATGTAGCATTGAATTGATTGAATTGGATGAAAAATATTTTGTAGACAGATAGTAAGAAAAGTAAGTGAGAATAAGATGTGGGTCCACACACCACACCCATGGGATATTTATTCATTTCTGATAGAGGGACTTGTACCAGGTAACTACGTATCTATCTATGAGATGACAAAGGTTCGTTCTAAAAATCTCATATCCAAAGATTTATCGCGTCAATGTGTGGCGCGTTATTGCCACCAATTTCTACTGCTAATCTTTTTTAACGTATATTAATTTTGGTTGGAAATTTGGTATTTTTCCTAGTTTTTTTCTAGCTAGGCTATCATATTATTGTATACTGTCAAATATGCAGCATATTATATAAACACTGCCCTGTTTGTGCTGTGTAGTTTGCTTAATAGTGAATGATGTCGCTACGTTCTTTTTCTGGAGGCTTAACTTCTCCCATGAGACCCACTATCTCTGAATTAAAGACCGTGGGGAAAGCTCGACATGGAACCTCAATAAAAAAGTTTGATCTTACTCCTTTATCATGTCCAGATTTTGTAGCGTTCCCGGAGTCATGTTTTAATATTATACAGTAATATAAAGTAGCTTCGTTGCCCGAACAGAACATCTAAGAAATAATGGAGGCGGGTCAAGATAAAGCCTATCTCCCCTTGTTCTTTCTTTCTTTTGCCTGATGTGACCGATCCATTTGTCTTTTGTTGTTGTGTTCTTTTAGCTCCTGATACAACAGATTCACTACCTGAATTTGAAACAGCATCAGAGGAAGTCGTTTCACTGATGGAGCTTAAACGATTACAAAACAACAAATCAAGATATCAATGGCGTCAAAATTAACTAAACATTCCTATACCATCCTTCTTGTTATTAAAGAGTCGACCTTGTCGCTCTTTTTAGTTAGACCGTTTCAAATATATATGCTTTACTTAACAAAATTCTTGTAATTGAAATGGAGTCGGTAAAGCCATGTTGGTCAAGTCATAAGCTATTGTATGTCCTAATTATGGTTGAAGGGTTAAGTATTTCAGGCCATACTGCATCGCACGCAACGAAGTCACAGACATACAGCATACTTTCCCCAGAATGGCCTATATACAGCCTCGCTCAGTTATCATGATGAGCTCCTTGCAAGAGAGACAACATGCAGCCCATGTACGGTGACACCATGTTAGTTATCAGCGAAGTGTAAAAACATTTCAGGTCGTACTATATTGCACACATCGAAGACACAGACATATAGCGTGGTTATTCCCAAAATATTAATACCGCCTTACTGATCAGAAATGTATTTGTTACTATTACCTTAAGCTGACGAGAGAAAGAAGAGATAGAGATTAATTTAAAAAAAAAAAAAAAAAAAAAAAAAAAACTGCTCTTCTTGTGAGTGTATGGGTGATTAATCGAGGACAAGACAATAAAAAAATGTGAAAGAATGCAGCGATGTGGAAGGAGCTGAACAATCAAACAAAAAAAGTAGGCAGTGAGAGAGGAGAGATGGAGTGGGCGGTGAAACTGAGGTATAAAAAAAATGCGCAGTAGAAAAATAATCAGACGCGTAAATGAGAAAATTGGGCTTTAATTAAACAGAGTTGATCCCATACGGCATATGATAAGGTTAATTGTATATGGATGAGTTCTGATCATCCTTTCAATCCTTACAATTCGTCCGCAGATTCTGGAGTAGAATATTTCGTTGCCGCGGACGTGGAGAGGGGCTTTCTTTCAGTCATGTTCATGCCCCGACTATGTCCGACATAAGATCCCTTGCAAGCACATGTATTTAGTGTCAAGAACCTATGACGGCTGTGATGTTCAATACATCGCTGCCCCTTCGCGAATTGAACATCAGGACTAGCACGTAGAGTTCGACTTTAAGTCTCCCTCTCGAGAGCTTTATCTTGCCAGCCTTATTACGCCAGCTGATTGTGATGAGAGCTAAAGGGAAGAAAAGAAGAAAGAGAGGAAAGAGGTCACTGCCCAAGCGTTCGAAGAGTGTGAAGAAGAATTAATGGGTCTGTGAAAGAAGCTGGCCCGTATAGCATATAATGGGCAAAAAAGAAAGTGCACATTGAAGGATATGCAAGATTCAGTAGCAGATCTGAGTAGTAATTGATACAATGACAGCTGTGCAAAAAGACAGAAAGAGCAATAAATCAACTTAACTTTGTTTTTGGGCCAAGATTGTGCGACTCCCCCAAATCGTGGTGATGACGTGCATCTGAAGAAAACTAATTTATCATTGATTCGAGGGTCTGGAAGCAAAGGCGATCAAGTAAACACCGTCATTTTTTTCTTGCTAAACTAGCTTCAATTTTAAGGAGTATGCGAAAAGGAAGATGAAGACACAATTCGGTAAGCAAAGCAAGCTGTGCGACCATGAAGCAGGGGCCAAGCTGCAATTGTATTTGTTCTTCCCGGCGGGACAGTGAGATCAAGTTTTATTCCCACAATGGGGAGTAGAAACTCGTTACTTAGTTTTTTTTTTCACTCTTTTTGATCCTTTTTCTTTTTCTTTTTCTTTTTTTTTTTTCTCATTACATTCTTCTTCATTCAACTTCATTCCGTTGCTTGCATTTCTTCGTCTCGTACTTTTTTTTAGCACCTTTCTATTTCAATCCCTGTAGCGTGTGTCGCGTGCGTATCTTTTCATTGTAAATAGTCCTCTGCGCATATTGACACACTTCTCTCTTGAGAAAAAAAAATCGTTCTCTGACAAGACAAAGAAAAAAAAACGCAAGGTATTAGGATCAAACGACCAACTAGTAAAGTAAAAGAAAAACGAAAACGCGTCAATGGATACAAATATTTAAAAGAGCTTTTCCCTCCTTATTTTATAACCCATTAGTTTTGATTCCCTACCATGGATCCAACTCAACAACCTCAAGGGGATGGTCAGGCCAACCTTCAAGAGGCTCCTCACCTCGCTGACCTTGATCAGCCCAAGCCGCAGGTACCAGGAAAAGCACAGCTTGATGATGCGGTCGGAAGAGCTGTAGGCGGTACAGTGATCGCATCCGATATTAACCCTTCGGCCTTGCCTACTGCTGCCAAGCTTGACGCGGAGCTAGCTGAGCGTCTAGTAGAACAGCAGCCTCAGGCTCAAGCCAACATCGAATCAACACAGATAAACAAGCCTGGTGATGATAAAGCAGCGGCGGTGGATGACAAGAGTAAAGATAAAGGGAAAGAGAAGGACGTCAAGAAGGATGATCCGAATAATAAGACAATAGGTGCCTACCCAGTCGAGACCCGTATTGGTTGGCTGGAGGCTTACAAGCGCACAGATGGGCCACAGAATGAGTTCCGCGACAAATCCATCTGGATGGATGAATTTGCGAGTAGTGCACTCTATGGAGCCTTTTGGCATAATGCGGCTGTTGTCATTATTCTTCCCATTGTTTGTTTTATCGTATTCAAGCTGGGTGGAGGGCTTGTCTCTTTGATCCTCATCATCGCCTTTGGAGGTATTTAAAAAAAAAAAGAATACTGCCAGAAAAAAGGCAGCTTAGTTTTTGTTGCTTACTGCTTCTTGGATCTTCTCTTCATTATTAATTTTTTTTTTCCTTTTAGCAACATATTACAAAAATTCAATTCGTCGCTTCAGACGCAATGCCCGTGATGACATCACACGTGAGCTTATTCGTAACTCGGTAATGTATCAAAGCCATTTTTTTAAAAAAAAAAAAAAAAAAAAAAAAACTTCCATCCGATAGACGCTAATTCTAATAAGTCATCCCTTCTTTGTTTATAATCTATACGCCAATTAGCTGGAAGACGATGCGGAATCCACAGAGTGGATCAACAACTTTATGACCAAGTTCTGGCTCATTTACGAGCCAGTGTTGAGTGCCTCTGTTGTTCAGACTGTAGATGGTATTCTGATTGATCAGACACCAGCATTCTTGGACTCCATTCGTCTAACCACCTTCACTCTTGGAACCAAGGCTCCGCGTGTGGATAGTGTCAAAACTTTCCCTAAATCTGATCCCGATGTTGTGGTACGTGATCACAAAAGAAAAAAATTGTAGTATTAAATTGAGGGTTTTCGATGCTTATGCTTTTTTCTTCTTAAAAAACAGCTGATGGACTGGAGAGTGTCATTCACTCCAACGGACATTGAAGACATGACCCCAAGGCAATTGCGCGCGCAAATCAATCCTAAGGTCTGTTTGACTATCCGTGTTGGAAAAGGCTTTGTCGGAGCTGGCATGCCCATCCTTGTCGAAGATATGTCATTCAAGGGCTATATGCGCTTCAAGATCAAACTGACATCTAACTTCCCCCACATCAAGAGTGTTGATTTTTGCTTTTTGGAGCCCCCAACCATTGATTATGTCCTAAAACCTGTCGGTGGTGAGACCTTTGGCATGGATATTGCCCATGTAAGTTTTTCTTTTTTTTTTTTTTTTTTTTTTTTTCCTTCATGGACGATTAGTTCTACCTATATATTTATTAACATGCCCGCTTTCTATAGATTCCTGGTCTTCATTCTTTCATTCGTGATCAAACACATGCCATTCTGGGCCCTATGATGTATGCTCCCAATGTCTACACATTGGACATAGAACAGATGATGGCAGGTGCAGGAGGACTAAGCTCTGCAATCGGAATTGTCCAGTTCACTATCTACAATGCCAAGGATCTCAAGAATACCGAACTAATTGGAAGCTCCGATCCCTACGTTAAGATTCGTCTTGGAAACCGTCCAGATATTGCCTCTACAGCAGTGCAAAACAACACGTACGTATCCTGTCATGGTATTACTTTAATTTTATCTTCGTGAAGCATGTCTAGTGACCGTTTTCTAATACAACAATGTAGCCTTAACCCCGTTTGGAACGAAACCAACATCATTTTGCTCCATAATTTGAACGAAATGATCTGCATGGAGATATTTGACAAAGATAAAGTTGGAAAGGACCGTCCCTTGGGTCAGGCCAATTTTGATTTGAAGACGTTAGAAGATCATCCAGTTCAGGACGACGTCTGGTGCAAGGTATTGAGAAACGGAAAAGAACGCGGCTCTATTCGAATCCGTGCCGCCTTCTTCCCTGTTCAAGTATCGGAGCCATCCCCAGATGGAGGAGAGCCCATCCCTATCGAGTCCAACTCTGGAATTATGACCATTAAATTAGCTCAGGCCAAGGATATTGTCCGTGCTGGCAAGACCAAGTCATTGTGCAAGATTTCACTCAACGGTCGAGTTGTGCATGAGACAAAGAGACTGCATGGCGCCAGCCCTGCTTGGGGATCCGACGTTGATGTGTTTATCACGGACTTACCAGCTGCTCAAATTACTGCTGAGGTTGTTTCAGAAAACGATGTGATTGGTTCATATAATGTTCCCGCTACTAAGCTGTTGCAAGATACTGACAATAAGGTTGAATGGGCATCTATGACCGGTGGTGAAGGCACTGGTAAGATTAAGATGACTGGAATCTGGAAACCTATCCTCTTGGGCGATGGCCTCAACCCAAGTATCCACAAGCCAGCATTTGGTGTCTTGCGTGTACAGTTGTTTGCTGCACGTGGAGTTCGGAATGTTGAGATTGGAAGCAGCTCTGACCCATATGTCATCATTTATGGAGAGAAAGGCATTAGTCGGGGACGCACCAAGACGATTGAAAACAACTTGAATCCTGTCTGGGGTGAGATTCACTATGTCCCAGTCAACTCGATGAAGCAAGCACTCGAATTCGAGGTTATGGATTTCCAAAAGGTTACAAAGGATAGATCTCTCTTGGTAAGACATCGTTCCATGTTAGCGAGGTCATTGAGGAGCTTCCTGATAAGGCTGGCTACCAGGCGCGCCCAGCAGTAGATAGATGGGCGCCGATACAACAAAAAGATGGCTCCAACAAGGGTGAACTTCACTACGAAATTTCCTTCTTCCCTTCCCTCAAGGTTGCTCGACAGGCCACAGAGAAAGAACGTACTGCTACACCCCTGAAAGCTGCTGCAGAGAGAGAAGAGAATGCCGCTGTCGCTGCTGAAGGTGTTGTGCAGCAACAACAACAAGCAGCACCAACCGCAGCTACAGAGAAGTCTTCATCGCAGGCCCCAGCACAGGCGAATGCTCCTACCACATTGCCACCAGGAACTGTTTCATCAAGTGATGCTTTGGAACATGACTCAGGAATCCTTGTTACTCATCTGGTTAGCGCTAATCTCAATCGCTCTGGTACCGCCTATTGCGAGTTTTATCTGGATAGTGATTGCTACCAGTACAAGTCTCAAAGCCAGAAAACACGTAACCCAAAATGGAATGAGGTTGCGGACATTTTCGTCAAGGAGCTCGAATATGCAAAACTGGTAATCCTGGTCCGAGAAAAGTCTTCAATGGATAATGACGCAGTTATTGCTGAGTTCTCTAGCAACGTTAGGTCCTTGTTGGAGAATACTCCTTCTGAAGGGCAAGATTTCCCTCTTCTCCATGGAGCAGAACAAAAAGGAACTATTCATCTGAGATTCGAATACTTACCCGTACCAATTGAGCTTTTCCCCAAGGAGCGCCTTGATAGTAAGTGAGCATGTATACCTTTCTCTCCTCACTCTCTTTTCTTTTTCTTTTTTTTCTTTTTTTTTTTTAGGGGTGGCAAACTAAACTGTCTAATATTCGATTGCATTTTACTATCCACTTAGACATGGGCAATTTGACCATTCATTTGGTTCGAGCTAAAAATCTCCTTTCAGCTGATCGAAGCGGTGCAAGTGATCCTTACTTCATTTTCAGAGTGAATGGCAAGGAAGTGTACAAGTCTGAGGTCGTTAAAAAGAACCTCAATCCTGAATATAATGAGACATTTGTCCTACCAATTGTATGTTTATGCCATGCAGTAATTATGATTGTATTTCATTCTTTTTATTTATTTATTTATTTTTTTTTTTAATTCTGTGATTTAACAATATCGTTTCAATTTTAATCTAGGCATCCCGCATGGAAGATCAACTATCTTTCGAAGTCTTCGATTGGAATCAAATAGGCAGTGCAAAGTCGCTAGGTGTGGGGGCTCTTGATATTCGTAACATTCAACTTGTATTACCCAATGAATATATAGTTCCTATCTCAAATAAGCATAACCAGGGTGAGGTTCAATTGCGTCTAAAATTCATCCCAGAGTTCCTATCATCAAATAAGCGCAGGAGCGGATTTGGAGCTACTTTCTTGGGTACCGGCATCGGCCTTGCGGCTCAAGGTGGTCAAGCACTTGGACATGTTGGCATGGCAGGCGTTGGCGCAGTAGCAGGCGGCGTGGGTGCTGTTGGTCATGGAGTAGGTGCTGGAGTGAATGCTGTTGGCCATGGAGCCATCAAAGGCGTGGGTGCGGTAGGCAGAGGCGTTTTTGGCGGTCTCTCAGCTGGCGCTTCTGCCGTGGGTCTTCACAAGCGAGCAGACAAGGCAGAATCACATCCTCAAGCAGACGTTGCACATCCCCAAACAGGTGCCGCACCCCCAGCCGTGGATCCTTATACCACTACTAATCAACCCGGTTTAATCGGGCAGCCTGGCTCTTTGATTATTGAAGTCACTGGGGCTGAAGGTCTAATGGGTGTCGATAAGAACGGCAAAAGTGATCCGTACGTCAAGGTGTCCGTTGGTGGTAAACAGATCCTCAAGACAAAGGTCATAAAAAACACCGTTTCGCCTGAATGGAGGGAAGTGACGGATCCTCCTGTAGAAATATCAGGAGGGCCAGCAACATTCCACTTTTCGGTCAAAGACCACAACACTCTTGGAGGCAGCAAGGATCTTGGCTCTTGTGACGTGTCGTTGTGGGAATATATTTATCCTGCTACGCAAGATCATCCTGCACAATACAAGAAAGAGTTCTCAGTCCCGTTGATTGGGGCAAGTGGAAAGCTTCATCTTAAATTTGAATTTCATCCGAAGGCATAAAAATCGAAAGATAAATAAAATGAAACACCTTCAATATATTTATTTGTAAATACACCGTCTTTAATCTGATGCTGTGGATGTGATTTAACAACTGGGCGAAAAGTCGCATGATGCGGTCCAAGGCTCTGAACCAGTCATGGTTCCTTCAGCATCTGGCAAACGGAAGTTGGCGATCTTGAAGGACTGGATCTTGTTGTCGTACTTGCTGGCGAAAGAGGATATCGAGTATGCTGCCTTGTAGGGGATGTTTGTGCTCTTTCGGAACCAGTCACCGCTACAGGTTTCGCTAGTATAAAGGGTAATGCTGAATTCTTCATTGTTATAATCTTCGTTTCTGAAGTATAAGGAAGAAGCAGCATCAGCGGTACGCTTTGCAAGGTAATAGCAGTGCTGATATCTCTCAACAGGGCAGATGGTGCATTTGCCCCCAAAGCCGGAATACTCGTAGAATCGAAGTTTGTGTGGATTTTGAGCAACGGAGACATGAGCTTGCAGCAACATCATAGCTGCAATGATAACGAGCATTAAGCGGTGCATTCTTCTATATTGATCAAGATTACAACTTATTGAGTTATTTGCAACATCTTATGGAAAAAAAAAAAAAAAAAAAAAGATGGCTTACGTTAATTTGAGGGGATGCTGGGAATGAGATATAGAAACGTGTAAAGAGGAATGAAGAGAGAGACCTTTGAGGGAGAGAGACGCCGGTTTTATACGTTTTTCTTCCCAACAGGGTAAGATTTTAAGGCCATGTCTTTTCTTTACACAAAGAACGATGTTGTCCCTGGAATGAGGAATGAGGGCGAGGGGAGAGGCAGTATTAAACAAAGGCAATGATTGGACATTCATTCACAGAACATCGTCGCGGAGATTTGAGTCTGCACAACTGCATCATCCAGGTACAACATGTGTATGAATTTTAATAATGCACAGTAGTACAGTACATTTTACAGATAAAAATGTTTTCCCTCGCCCTCGTCTGTGTTTTTTTTAAAAAAAGTAAACAACAGCCCATGGAATGGTAAAACGGGATTTTTTTTTTTTTTTTTTTTGAACGGTGCCCAATCTCTGCTTCTACGAGTCGAAGACAATGTCGCCTTTTGAACTAACCAATTCTGCTTGAAAAACTCAACCATAGTATATATACACTCCCTCTTACTTTATCACCTATCGAACTAGTCATCATGCCTTCAAAGCAGCAAATTAGCAATAGGACTTTATACACAAGGATCAAGCGCCAGTGACATGTTTGATGACATTGAACGTATAACAGACCCTGGTAAGGGTCCCCCAACACAAGGACATGCAGGTCATTATTTTGCTTTGTTTACAAAATTGTACATTTATATATATTTGTATGACAATTTTAATGCTTTATTTAAACGAACAATGAAAAAACAGAGCAATTACCATTACTTCGATACAAAAGAAACAGAGAATCTCCTGATATAATCATGTCTCAGTAGGAAATAGGAAAATATTTGTACAATAATGCTAGTTACCCCTCCTTTCCGAGCTGAATGATATTTAAGACATGCAAGTGTTGAAGTCCCAGAATCCTCCTGAGCTAGAGACGGAAAGGACAACCGCGATCCGGTGGCTTCAGTTGTGCTTTAAATACACAGTCAACAATCGAATAAAAGATTCTCTCCAAGCAATCAGCTGAATTGTAGATGTCATACGTAGACAGAACTCATATTCCCGCTTTATTTTATCTAAAAAGCGTGTATATTACATTCTATCTTTTTTGATTTATCAACAAGCACACCTTTCATTTTATTTTATATTCTAAGTGGCGCCCTGTTGGCTGATCCCTTAGTTGCGAGGCTTGCATGAAATGATATGCGCATAGCTGCATTCATTGCACATACTATATTTGAAGCGGTAGTCTCTGATCGACCTGCTTGGTGTTGTCATTGTTGGCAATGGCACTCCAGTCAAAGGCTTCATCCCTAAGCCTGTCTCTACTGATGCAACTTGATGAAGATCCGCTTGACTAGAGACTGCTTTAGACGTCATTAATGGTGTCGCTAAAATATGCTTGGGTCCCTCGTGAATGGCCAAAGGGCGAGACTGC
Organism: Lobosporangium transversale; assembly: GCF_002105155.1. Classification (NCBI taxonomy): domain Eukaryota; kingdom Fungi; phylum Mortierellomycota; class Mortierellomycetes; order Mortierellales; family Mortierellaceae; genus Lobosporangium; species Lobosporangium transversale. The sequence continues at coordinate 803,220 of NW_019028994.1, forward strand.
TTGTTTATAGCTCCACGCTGCTCCAAAAGCTTCCTGTTGGTTTCACTTAACTTATCTACGCCATGAATACATGTATTGCTCGCATTTAGGGCTGTTTGTCCGGTACGCCACCTCAAGAGATATTGATATTGGCCACCATCTTGCACAATCTGCCACTTCCGAATAGAATTATCAGCACACACTGTCACTAGAAAGTAGCCTTCATCAGAGACATTCCATTTAAGCATTCTAGCTTGTTCAGTTACGTATGGGATTACAATCAAACATTGGCCTGACTCTGGATCCCACACTCGCACCGTCCTATCTCCACTGGCCGAGGCAAAATACTTTCCATCGGATGAATAAGCCATATCATTGGGTCCGTGGATATGTCCTTCAAACTTATGCAGTATTGACCCTGAGTCTATGTCCACCACACTGATCAGCCCCTCCATTATTCCAATAGCCATATGTTGACTACATGGCGAAAATGTCAAGCCTGCTGAAGGACTATCAAACTCTATTTCATAACAAAGCTCACCCGTTTCTGCGTCCCATATTCGAAAGATGCCACTGTATACGCCGTGATTCAAAACCAACTTTCGACTGTCAGGTGAATACATAGGACGGAAAGATTCTATCGTAATCTCGTACTGAAGGGCTCCTGTTTGGGCTGTCCATACTCTGAGAATATAATTATCATACGAAGCAATCTGGCGGCCGTTGGGCGAGAATACTACATGCTCCACACGTTTATCATGGCTCTGTAGAGTGCGGATGAGCTCTCCTGTCTGTGTGTCCCACATAGTTACTTTTCCATTGAAATGACCACAGATCATTTGGCGGCTAGTAGCAGAGAAATCCAAGGAGTAGACGACATCACCTTGTTCACCTTGTACTTCCAAGGTACGGATGATTTGGCCTGATTGAGCATCCCAGAGATAGACGCGTAGGCTCTCGTGATAAGAAGCAAGCAACTGACTATCAGGCGAATACTTGATGTAGGATGCGTTTCCATCGGGGCTTTGTAAAACATAAATAGGTTGTCCTGTCCGTGCATCATCCACATGCATTCCATCTCCGCTGAATGAAGTTATCTGCTGACCATCTGGCGAGATTCCAGTTCTTCTGGACGATTTCGGATGGCTATGCAAAGCATAAGTGGAGTGTTGCGGCTGAGAATCCCAGAGGCGTACTGTTCCGTCTCTGCTGAAGGATGCAACCTGATGGCCACTTGGAGAATATGCCACACGGTATATTAGATTAGAGTGTCCATAGAAGATATTCATTAGCTGTGCCGATTTGACGTCCCAAAGGCGAACTGTAGTGTCCCAACTGCAAGTGGCTATTTGTTCTCCATTTGGTGAGTATTTTACATCCTGGATTGAGCTAGAGTGTCCTTCAAGGGTATGTATGGTTTGCCTTGTTTGCATATTTCGCAGGAATACCTTGAATGAGGTAAACGAAGCAGCGAATTTTCCATCAGGCGAATACTGAATGCCACAAACACGCTTATCATGCTCCAGTTCACACAGCTTTTGACCAGATCTAGCATCCCACACAGGCAGTGAAAGATATTGGTCACAACAAGTTACGATTTCCTGACTATTAGGTGAGTACACAATTTGGTCAATTCTAAACTCGCCCATCAGCGCCTTCAGCTGCTGCCCAGATGTTGCATCCCACAGTCGTATTATCGCATCATTTCCACCAGTTGCAATTTGCTTTCCATCAGGTGAATACGCCACACTTCTCACTGCATCAGTATGGCCCTCTAACATGTGTTTGAGCACGCCTGACTGGGTGTCCCAAACTCGCACTGAGGCATCTTCGCTAGCTGAGGCAAGATCGTTTCCATTAGGTGAGTACTCTGCACACAAGACAGGGCGTGTATGGCCCTCCAATCTGTGAACCAATGCTCCTGATGTTGTATCCAAAATTAAAATTGCATACGGATAGCGGCCCCAGGAGGCGACATGTTGACTGTTTGGTGAGTATACAAAGCGATAGCCTGACCCATCATGCTTTAAAGTCAAAAGCTTTTCCCATGTTGATGTGTCATAAATGTTAATTGCATACGCGGTTGATTCATCTTCAATAACTGCAGCGAGCGTCTTGCCATTAGGCGAGTACGATCCTCTATATACTTCACCGCTTACTTCGAGAAGTGGCCATTCACCGAATTGTACGCCTGCCATCTTTGCTTCACTCAAGTCCGCTTCACGAAGCCAACAGTTCCGTAAGTTGACCTTCCTCAGATCTGCTCCTTGCAACTGAGCATATTCGAAGACACCATGACTGAGGTCTGCCCCTGGAATCTGGATTCCTCGTAAGTCTGCATCGATAAACGACTCGCCTGCTCGGATCAAGATTGTCATTGCATTGGCTGCTGCTATTCGCCACATATCATCGCCCTTTGAGAGCTCCAAATATGTACACAGCTGCTGTTTGAACATCGGCTCAAGACGAACACGATCCTCTAGGAACTGAAGGATGGATGGCTCATCTACAAAACTTCTCCATACTAAAGGTGATGTCTCATCGGCTTTAACTAGGTCTACTTCTTGTTCACTCTCTTTGATGTCCATATCTTCGAAACTGAACACCGAGCTAATACTCTGTCGACGAGAAAGCGATGTAGTTGCCTTTGCTTCTTCTTCGCTTGTAAAATCAGTAGTTGCTGGCTGCGGCTCAAATATCGCTCGTACTAGACTATATTCCAGAATAGATCGATGGAGGAATCGATGTTGAATGCCTGTACGAGTGAGTGGTGAAGCCTCACGCAACAGGTTGCTTCTATTCTCTTTGCTGAAATACGCTTCTTTCCATGTACCCTTGTCCTTAAATGGCGAATACTCCACCACAGGGTTGCCATCTTGATGCCTATAGATTGCTATAGCCAGCTCCGTCAAGTACTTGATTCCATTCTGTGCAAACCCTTCATCTGTAAATATCCGGAACATCTTTCTATCTTCCGGCCTTAGTGTCTCGCCTAATCGCTTCTTGCCTCGTTCGAGCCACAGCTCAACGAACTGATCATATAGTGTGATTCGCTTGATCTTGGTGCTAGAAATGTTGCAGCTTGGATCCACCATCCGTGGAAGTACTTCTAACGACATCGATAGAATGAAAGGGTTCTTCACAAGGTCTTGTAGACTAGGAACCATTTTGAGTGCACGTCGATAGTCATCTACACGCCACAGTGGATCCACGACTGTAACATATTGTTCGATATAGTCATCGATCTGAGTTTCATTAAATGGCATAATCACAGCTTCTTGAAATAATCCGGCATCTGCTTGGTGATTGCGGTCCATAGGTTGGAAGCGATCTCGATAGTCTAATCCAAGATACTCGCTGCGACAACTAATCACCATCTGAGCTTCCCACTCTCCAGGCTGGTTCAATCGATTGGCAACATACAAATTGCTGGTCTGCAAGCTCTCGTCATACCCATCACAGATCAAGATGAAGGGCCGATTCATCTTCAGTTCCTTGATCTGTGAGTCTGTAAAGCCATAATCTCGCAACTGCTTTGCAACCAAATCCTTCTCTGGCTTGTCGATGGCTGGAAGGTTGATAAACAGTGGAATCCGGCCATGTCTACTTTGGCATGTATCCCAGAGTGTACGTTCCAGCGCACGGTTGAATGTCGACTTGCCTGCCCCTGAATCCCCTTGGACGAGTAACACTTTGCGGTCGCTGTCCAAGAACTCTTTTACTTTGTCCATCAGTAAGAACAACTTAGTATCGCTTGCTTGAGGACTTGCTTTGGCGTACTGTTGAATGTAGAATCCTTGGTTGTTTTCAGCTTCTACCCGTCGTCTTTTTAGTTGACGCAGGCTGTTTTCGACATCGGGCTTCTTCTGTACACGATCAAGTAAATGTGAAGATGTAGACAGAGGGAGTGTGAAAGTGAAAGGGTGCTGGATCATTGGCTCTTGAAGACAGCTCCTGTACACCTCTTGTTTCTCGAGGCTCCCATGTTTCTCTAGATCATCCAAGAGGGTACCTATGGCTGGAAAGAAAAGGACATGTGTAAGGGATAAATGGACTAGCTATAATATGCTGAGTATTAACAGCATCCAAACACATCTACAGAAAAGAGAAGGATACATACCTTGTAGCCCCAGTGGCAATGAAGACAGTTTCCTAAGGATATGAATGATCCATTGCTTGACATGTACATGGCTGCCCCACTCCTGATCATTCATGTAGATCTCTCCAAGGAATGTGATGGCATCCTGCCTAGCATCCATGCTCCACTGTGCATCAGCTGCAATCTGTCCCAGCCTTTGACATAGTCCCCATTGGAATACTGCATCATTTCGACAAGATGCTTCACACACAAGAGTCTTGAACTTGATCAGCTCGCCTGTCTGGAGTAGTGCATCAGCTACACGTAGTGCTGGATACCACGCAGACCTGCGACTAAAAATAAGTCCCTCTTCCATACATTGTTTGAAAGTTGCTCCACTCTCATATAATGAGGTTGAATCCTTGTACACTTGCAGACTCAGGTCCATAATATCTATTACGGAAGGAAGCTCTTTCTGGATGTTGCTTATCTCATCCATGAACACTTTCATATTCACGTCTTTGACTGCACTCACCACTCCAAACACTCCTCGGAGCACTACTGATGTCCGTCGAAGCATGGATTGCATTGTCGTTTCATCATCTGGGATATATAGTAGAGCTTGGAAAGCATAAGCTGCTTGATAGACCAGATGAGGATCTGGGCTTTCTTTCAGCTGTTTGAGGTATGCTGCAAGTGGCTCATGGAGTTGACCTCGCTTCAGGCCTTTAATCTGATTATTGACCATAGCATCCAGGACATGTGAGACTGTAGCAGACATGCGATAGAGATGGTCACCGGATTGCCCATGTGTGACTCGTAGACGAGAATTAAGAGCATTGAGGATTGATACCAGATCATCTGAGTCAAGGTATCCAGGTGGAGCACGCTGCATCAACTGAGCCAATCCTTCTAGCAAATGAGTCTGCAACATGATATTCCGACTGATTCCGTTGATGAAAGCCATGAGCAGTCTCGTGAATAGACCTCGATCGAGGACGGGAGCAAGAGCCACTACTTCGGCGACTGTAGCCTCAGCCTTGATCTCATCGTTGATGAACATTTCGATCACATCAGATGCCAGTTTACGCAGTCGCTCGTACTCACCTGGATCGTCTGATATGGTCTGGCACCACTTTTTCTCGTGATCATTGAGATCGGTGGTTGGAGCAGGAGCAGTAGGAACCAAGCTAAGACAGTACACAAGCTGATGGATGTCATTCAGGTTTGCATCAATTTTCGGTACGCTGTATCTGACGATTGTAGGAGGTCTATTATTGTTGAATATGTTCTTTGAGATAGTCGCAATGGCCTGCACTGGCAGGGATTGTACTAATTTCACCATCTTACTCAATCTGCCACCATTGACTTCGCTACTTTCTTGCCTTGTGCTGTTGCTGTTGCTGTTGCTGTTGTTGCTGGGACTGTTGTTGTTACTGGTATTGCTGCCATTATTGCCATTGCTGTTGTCTCCTTGGATGTATCCCCATTTCTCAGCCTTTTTATCACGTCTTTGAGCAAGGTTCAAGTGACCCAGCTGTGTAAATAAGCAAGCAAGCTCATGGTAGGCTGAAGCGATATTTTTGCGCAATACTATGTCTCCATTGGAAGTTGAAGAGACTGAAGAGGCCGAAGTGAAAGATCTCTTTCCGGGCCGCTGAATTCGAGACAGAACAGAGTCAGCGTCAAGACATAGCTCCATCACTATCTCGTTGTCATCATCTATAGTGCGAGCACCTTTTATATAGATATCAAAAAGCCTCAGAGCCTGTGCCGGTGAGAGTATACTTCGTGATGGGGTTTCCATAGAGCCAAACATGGTTTAAAACTCTCTTTTCTTCTTTGGATTGATTGTCGTTTCTTTATTCAGAAGAAGAGAAGTTATATTAGATGGTCTGTCATATGTGATAGCTATGAGCAGAAGTTGAATTCCAGGCATGTTTGTGTGTCTCTTACATGTAAAAAAAAAAACACAGCAATTGTGTGGCGTGAGATGGGGGTTTAAAGAGGAAAGAGAGAAAACAGGAATTTTTTTTTTTTTTTTTTTTGATACAACTCCTTAAACCTTAAAAGTCGCCATAGCCATAGTGCCATCCTTTTTGAAGCATAACTCTATTCACAAGGCTACGAGCGCATATGGATGTGGATGCAATAAATGAAGGATGGTATAATAGCTTGGTGAACACTATGTGTAGATGAAAGAGTGCATTTCCTATGTTAATGACTAATACTGTATTTCTTTCAACCATTTAGGAGCAACTTTGTCATGATCGGTCTCTTGCATGGCGAGGAAATGCTATGCTTTTGTCTTGTTGAGTGAATTATAAAAGGAAAGATATTCGTCAGTATGCCAAACTAAAAACAACATCTTCTTCATGTCATTTATTGTCAATCTACTCCGCTAGCGTTTCTGTAGAGGGCGACTACTAGTGGCTCCTCTTGCACAGTTTGCCTAGGAATTTGCCTTTGCAGCATGATGCACTTCGCCTGCCCTTAATGCCCTTAATGCCCTAAATCACTGATCTGAGATCACTTCAACGGTAAAAATGAAACGTGATGATGTGACTGCCCCGAGCTTCATTACTCATATTGGTACGATCCATGGCAGATAGGGCGACTGTGACAAAGAGACAAAGATAATAAAGGTCAAGAAACAAAAGGGGAGGATCTTTATTTTTCTCCTTCTTCTCCCTTCTCTCTTCTCTCTCCATAACTATCCTTCTCTCCTCTCTCATTTAACGACTACCTTTATCATATCCATCACATCATGAGCTTTGCTGCCCGTTCCGCTTTCCGTCAGTTGACTCGTGTCGCTGCCCCTGCTGCCCGTTCCTTCTCTGTCCTGGCTCGTCCTGCCGCCATCGCACATATTCCCCGCGCTGCTGCTTGCAAGGTAAAAAAAAAAAAAAAAGTTCTCATTCAACATGACATTCTTCATGGTGATGCATTTCTTCCAAAAATAAAAAGAAAAATTTCTTTGCCCCTGACTGACTGAAGAATGATAAAAATCGTTATATCCATAGATCGCCTTCAACCAAACTCGTGGCATCAAGACGATGGACTTTGGAGGCACGAAGGAAGTTGTCTATGAGCGTAGCGACTATCCACCCGCCAAATTGCAGGAGACCTTCAAGGACGACACCCTCGCTGTCCTCGGTTACGGTCCTATGGGACGTGGCCAGGCACTCAACCTCCGCGATAACAAGCTCAATGTCATTCTCGGATGTCGCAAGGGCTCTTCTTGGGACAAGGCTGTCTCTGAGGGCTGGGTCCCCGGAAAGAACTTGTTTGAAATTACCGATGCTTGTGAGCGTGGAACCGTCATTATGAACCTTCTTTCCGATGCTGCCCAGTCCAAGCTCTGGAACGAGATCAAGCCGTATCTTACAAAGGGCAAGACCTTGTATTTCTCACATGGATTCTCGGTCATTTACTCCGAAGATACTGGCGTCGTTCCTCCCAAGGGCATTGATGTCATTCTCGTTGCCCCCAAGGGATCTGGTACCACTGTCCGTAACTTGTTCCTTGAGGGTCGCGGCATTAACGGATCTGTTGCAGTCTACCAGGATGTCTCTGGTAAGGCCAAGGAGCGTGCAGTTGCTCTTGGTGTGGGTGTCGGTACTGGCTATCTCTATGAGACCACGTTCAAGCAGGAGGTTTACTCTGACCTCTATGGTGAGCGTGGAGTGTTGATGGGTGCTATTCAGGGTCTCTTTGTTGCTCAATACGAGGTCCTCCGTGCCCGTGGCCACTCTCCTTCTGAGGCCTTCAACGAGACCGTAGAAGAGGCTACTCAGTCACTCTACCCCTTGATCGGTGCCAATGGTATGGACTGGATGTATGCCAACTGCTCTACCACTGCTCAGCGTGGTGCTCTCGACTGGTGGAAGAAGTTCCATGATGCCTCCAAGCCTATTTTCGAGGAATTGTACGAATCTGTTGCTAACGGAACCGAGACCAGGAGATCATTGACCAAGAACTCGGCTCCTAACTACCGTGCAGAGCTCGAAGCTGAATTGGCTGAGATTGCCGACCATGAGATGTGGCGCACTGGCAAGGCTGTTCGCCAGCTCAGACCCGAGAACCAGTAAAATACGGGGTTTCAAGTACACTATATACACTATATTATATACATTTGTCATCCATCATCTCTGCACATCAATAAAAAGATTACTTGTATACTATATATCTTTTTATCTTTTTTTTTTTTTTTTTTATTTGATCAGTTCACATTCACATCTTCCATTAATGATTAATGGGAGAGCCCATGATCTTGATTCTGGTGATATGGGATGCCTCCTAATTGGTCTCTATAATATGGACGACTAATTTAAAAATACACCAGATCAGTCATGCATGATTGGGACAATGCTTAAATTTGTCATTGTGGCTGAAAACCATATGAAAGTGAGCCAGCTATTGACTCAATCCTGTCACAAAATAAAAGCTCCGATGGGTGAGAGATGATTTCCCCACACGCTGTGATTGGCTTCAATTGGCACATGTTGAACTGATAACGGTCAAACAAAGTTGCTGTCTCCTAACTTCTCTCTCTTACTTCTCTCATTCTTTCCCTCCTTCTTTCTCGGTTATACCTCTCCTTTGACATTCTCTCATCCCATTTCATTCTCATTCGCCATGTGGACAACAAGACTCCTCGCGTCGAGTCTCAACAGAGCCACGACACTGGTAACAAATCGTGACTTGATAAACAATCACAACTGATCTTGTGAGACTGAATATGTGTCAGAATGATCTAACAATGGAAAATTAACACCTTGATGTCTTTACTAGCCATCCATGATAGCCACAACATCAGGGATCCAGACAACCCGCATGACGGCACCTCTTTTGAGGACGCCTCAGTTGATCCGTCTCTCATCCTCATCTACATCCGCCATCTCATATAAGCGAAAACACCCTCGCAAACTTCACCCGGCTCTGTCATCTGATTATCTTCATCCAGGCGCACCTAATGCAGAAGAAGCAGTCTCCAGTATTCTCTATAATACCCCGCCCTCTGGAAAGGACAACACGAAACAACGCCATATCTTTAATTGTCTTGTCCAGAACGAACCGGGAGTGTTGAGTCGCGTTTCGGGCATTCTGGCCGGAAGAGGATTTAACATTGACTCATTGGTTGTTGCAAAGACTGAGGTTGCTGATCTCAGTCGAATGACAATTGTTCTTAGGGGTGAATCCTCGACGATCGAGCAAGCTCGGAGGCAGTTGGAGGATCTTGTAAGTCATGCTTGACTAACTGGCAATGGACCAATATACTTTCTTATCACTTTTGCTGCTTTCGTTGCTCATGCAGGTGGATATAAAGTATATAGAATTAGATAATAATAACATGGAATCGCTTGTTTTTTATTATTATTATTATTATTATTTTAGGTTCCAGTTTGGGCAGTCCTGGACTACACAGGCTTCAAGGTGATCCAACGTGAGCTTCTTTTGATCAAGGTCTCGATCTTGGGACCCGAGCATGTGCGAGCACAGATGAATTCGCGTTCACCCAATTGGCAATTACTGCAGGAAGAGGCCGAGGAAGATATGACACCATCGGATGCGCTGCGGCAAACACATGCGCATCTAAAGTCATTGAAAGAGCTTACAGATTTGTTCCAGGGCAATATCGTGGATGTAAGCAGCGATTGTGTGGTGATTGAGTTGTCTGCAAAGCCGGATCGTATCGATTCATTTGTAAAGTTGGTCAAGCCCTTTGGAATCTTGGAAGCAGCAAGAAGTGGTATGATGGCCATGCCGAGATCACCCATTTACGATCGCCATAGCGAGGAGAATGACCAGCCTGAAGAAGAGGGATCAGGTGTTGATGCATCCCTGTTGCCACCTGGATAAAAAGTGAAAATTTATTTAAAAATGTAAAAATAAACTTGGTCGCATTGTAACTTATTGGTGGAAAAAAACAAGTTTTATTAAAAAAGAAAAAAAAAAAAATGATGGATCTGGTAAAATTCTTCGGTAGCTCTTCTTTCTTTTTCTCAAGCTTCCTTGTCTTTGTGCTTATTGCCATCGAGCTCGTGTTTCTCCCCGTTCATGTGCGGTCGATTCTTGAGAGCCTCTTCACGTCTTAGGACATGGTATCGCTCTGGATGAAGATCTTTCATGTGCCACCAAAATTCCGTCACACCACTGAACCAGAATCCGCGACATTTACCTTTTTCGTTTATAAACCTTGGGTCCACCTTAGTGGTGAAAATCATTCGCTCCATTCTCCGGTCCAGAAGCTCCAAAAACTCTTCAGCCGCTTCCTTTTTAATTTCTATCGATGCCACATCTTTTTCCATCATGTACGAGAGTGCACGAATGGCGTACATGACTTGTACTTCGATGTTACTTGTTAATGCATGGTGAGCTATTTTAGATAATAAGAAAGAGATTTAAAAAGAATAATTTAAGGAACAAATAACAATAATAATAATTACAAAAACTCTTACCGATACCGGAGTTTGGTCCCCAAATCAAGAAAAAGTTTGGAGCATCAGGTACACAAGTGCCATAATAAGTTGTCGGACTATGGCCCCAGCTCGTTGCAATGTCTACGCCTCCTCGACCAGTCCAGTACCCGACAGGGTAGCCCGCAAGCCAATTAAATCCAGTTGCCAAGATCAGCACGTCCAGTTCATTCTTAGATCCATCCTTTGTTTCGATTGTCTTGCCACTGACTTTGACAATTGGATCTTGATGGAAATGCACATGGGGGAGCTTGAGTGCTGGGAAGAAGGTATCGGACAAGACCACACGCCTGGAAGCAACCTCATGACGTGGTGTAAGCTTTTCTCTCATTGAACGATCAAAGGGAAACTGTCGGAAACGGTGAAACCAAGTGACAAAGTAGACGATGGCTCGATGAAAGACAGAATACCAGGCCAACTTATGATATAGCAGTATAGTCGAGTCAACGTAATAATACCAAAACACTCGGTAGAGTGTGTAGAAGAAGGGAACATAGTGGAACAAGAACTTCCAGATACGATTGTAGCTGTAATTGAGTTGAGGTGTGATGTGTGATGGTGAGCGTCCATACACTTGCAGAGACTGCACTTTGTTGGCAATGGCAGGCACGATCTGAATGCCGCTATAAAATTTCATTGTATTAGCAAAATAAAATGATAATAATAATAATAATAATAATAAGACTCAGTATGGAGTTTTGTTTACCTGGCAGATGCTCCAACCACGCCAACACGCTTCCCTGTCAAATCGACCGAGTGGTTCCAGCGAGCCGAGTGCCATTTGGGACCATCGAATGCCTCAAACTCTTCTGGGATTTTAGGCAACCGCAATAAGCCGGCCGCATGAAGGACTACATCCGCCTCATATATATTCTCCACTTGAGCTTGATGATCGAGACTGCCATCAGCATCTTCAGCTGCTTCGCCTTGACTTCCAGGGACTTTTACCCAGCGCAAGATCCATTTGTTACGGCCTTCGTCCCATCGCATACTTGTGACCTGGGCGCGGAATTGAATCTTATCATAGATATTAAAAGTCTTCGCAGTGGCTCGCAAGTAGGCCAGAACCTCGGACTGGGGGACAAACTTCTTGGAAAAATCATAGTTGGGAGCGAAAGAATAGCTGTAAAGGTGGGCGGGAGCATCGGACTGGCACCCAGGGTAGGTATTGTTGAGCCAGGTGCCGCCAATATCGGACTCTAATTCGAAGACTCTGTACGTTGTCAATTGGAGCTTTCGTTGTAGCTGAATAGCTGCGCAAATCCCAGAGAGTCTGGATGATTAAGGTAAATATCTATTAGGATGGGTTTTTTATATTTTATTTTATTGTTTTATATCTGTAAGGAACGTAAATGAGCTATCGCTTCTTTTTTTTTTATTTTACCCTGCACCAATGATGGCAACAGTAGGCGTAGAGCCATCCGGGAAGGTTTTTGTCAAACCCATGATAAAATTGCTTAGAAAAGTGTGGGAACGATTAATGCGAATGGAGAATGAATGAAGAGAATTTGAATTGAGAAAGTGACGCTTTTCATGTCAGCCCATTCAATAATCAAGCACTCCCCTCTTAGGAAACAAAACGCATAGTAAGGATGTTTGCATTGCCACACAGACAGACGGCGCTGATGAACAGTAAGAACAATTGGGTATTGCTTGAACCGTGCACCATCCATTTCCTTTTTGGACAACAGAGGCATGTGGGCTTGTTAGAGCCATAAACCTTGTACGTAAAAAAGAATTCAACTCCAGACAAGTGCTGCGGGAGGCTTGAGTGGAATCCGCAGGAATTTAAGGTTCCGCAAATTTGGAAATAAAATATATAATTTTCCTTTAATGATTTTCTTTGTAAGCATGGTCTAAAAAAATAAAAATAAAAAAAAAGGGTATAAAGAGAAGCTGCCGAACATCATCTTCACTTTCAATCTTTTTTACGCTTTCATACTTTTTATACCCAAACCGATTTTTCACCAACAAGCACTCACAACTACCATTCTTTTCAACAGCAGCAGCACCAGCAGTACAACTTTGCATCAGCAATCTCAATTTTCCATGACTGACGTTCTCACCTTCACAGACTCTGCATCAACCGCATCTTTTAATCCACACTTTGTAGAAAATAACATTACATCGACGACCACTACTACAACAACAACAGCCAGCAATAATAACAATAATAACAATAATAACTCTCGCTCTCGCTCTCGTAGGACCCGTTCTAACAGATCTACCCCATCATCATTTGCACGCATCGACGACAACAATGAAGGTGGCATCGAGACCAACTCGAGTCAATCATCGCATTCACTCGCAAGCTCACATATACGCCCAAGTCGGCAGCATTCACAGCCCACGGTGTCAAATAACAACGATCGGCGAAACGATAGTCGCCGGAAGGGCAAGAGAGTTGATCGAAACAATGGTATAGCCTCACAGAAAGATACGCCAGTGGCAATCAACTCTAATTCATCCCCGCATAAACATCAATCCTATAAAACTGAACGAAATAACAACAGCAGCAGTAGTAGTGGCAGCAATAACAGACGACAGCGATCACAACGAAATGAAGCCTCTAATCGTATTCTGTCCTCACGGGGATCGTCGCTATCGTCACCAATTGACTCAACTGCAGATGTACCAACAGCTTCAGGCCCCTCACAAATTCCTCATCAGAGACATGCTGCGAACAACAGCAGCAAAAATAACAAAAGACATGTGCTTCGGCAACCACCCAAGTTTGTAAATAAAGTAGAGGAAGATCGCAATTTGATGGAAGCACTCACAGTTGGCTTGACCAACTCGACCTATGAGTGTATGGTCTGTTGGGATGTTGTCCGCCCAGCCCATAGGATCTGGAATTGTCAGGTTTGCTGGGCAGCTTTCCATCTTGATTGCCTCTCCACTTGGGCTAAAAAGTCATCTTCAGGTATGCAACAGATACACTCGTTTGAGATAAAATATCAATAGAGAGCCTTGTCTAAAGTGTACTAATCAAAAAGCTGTGTGTATTTTTTTTTTTTTTTTTTTGGTTCACCACATACAGATTCTAATGGCCATGGAGAAGGTTGGCGATGTCCAGGTTGCCAAAATACTCAAATCTCGCTCCCTAAAGAGTACACTTGCTTCTGTGGCAAGACAGCCAACCCTGAATACAATCGATACTTCACCCCTCACTCCTGTGGTGAACTCTGTGGACGCTCTAGAGACTGTCCTCACTCATGCAGCCTGTACGATACTCATGAAATATCTGTGGGCTTTTACATAATAACCGTATGTTATTCACTCATCAGAGCCTAACTTTTGTATTTTTTTCTTCTTCTTCTCTATTTGCTATTAAATAGTCCATGTCATCCTGGTCCATGTCCTCCTTGTAGTGGCATGGGCCCTACTCAATCATGCTACTGCGGCAATGAGACTTTCCAGCTGCGCTGCGTCGATACTGATTTCACTTTTCAGACCGGTCAATCCTGTCAAAAGGTCTGCGGAGAACTTTTAGGGTGCGGGAAACATTCCTGTGCATCCGTTTGCCATCCTGGACTCTGTGCACCCTGTGAGGAGGAAGAGATCCAACACTGCTATTGTGGGAAACACGAGCGTCGAGCACGCTGTGGCGAAGGAGAGCCCAGAAAAACTTTAGTGGATGGTGACGAAATTAATGGGTTCTTCGAGTGTAAAGAGATTTGTAAAAGGTAAAAAAAAAAAAAAAATTCTACTCATCAAAGGTCAAAGGTTGATTGCTGTTGTTGACATTATTACTAATACATATCGATGTTTTTCTTTAATAATTGACAGATTATTTGCATGTGGTCATCATGAATGTACCAAGAAATGCCATCCCATCAGTAAAGAACCAAGTCAATGCCCAGCTTCGCCTGAGCTTGTTAAGACTTGTCCATGTGGAGCCAAGCCAATCTCACTGCTTTTGAATAAGGCCCGAAAGACTTGTATGGATCCTGTTCCTGTCTGTGACGGAGGCATTTGCAAGAAAGTGCTTAGTTGTGGACACCAATGCATGCAAAAGTGTCACACCGGAAAGTGCGCACCTTGCAAAACTGTTGTTCGGCTGGATTGCCGATGCGGATCCACACATGTCGAAAAAGTCTGTTCTGACAGAGGGCTCTACCAAGATAAGCAGCTGACTTGCGAAAAACCATGTCGAGCTCTCCGGACTTGTGGTAAACATCAATGCACAAATCGTTGTTGTCCAGCCAAGAATCAGAAGCAGTCCAGGATCTCGCAAGAGAGCAACTCAACTTTGATGGAAGCCCACGCTTGTACATTAGTCTGTGGTAAGAAATTGCGCTGCGGGGTCCATACTTGCGAGATGTCCTGTCATAAAGGGCACTGCAATCCGTGTCTTGGTAAGTTTTTTTTTTTTTTTTTTTTTTAATAGTAAAAAGAAATGTGAGTGCTATCAGAGTTGTGCTCAGTATCTGACTTTAGCTGTA